>NC_142880.1:71699772-71851287 GCF_051225735.1 Oryctolagus cuniculus | reverse complement strand
ATCAAAAATATTAAAGAAAATTGCAAACATATTTATGCATCTGAAGAACTTTGTGTAGAAGGAGCTTTTGGAGATGTTTCTTGCAGTGTTTTACACAAAACTAGGTATTTAAATTTTTACAAATATGAATTATAACTAATTATTATGCTGATTATTGCTTTTTAAATACAGTTATTTTAGAAAGAGCTGAATAACTCATCTATCATCAACTCTAGATACGCTTCTGACTTTAGGTTTCTGAGACTCTGGTCATTTATACTTTATTTTTGTATCCACCCATACTGCATGCAGGCCACTGTGCAAACTTTTGAACAAATATGTAAGATTCATCTAGTCACATTTCTTAATAAGTATCACATATACACATATAAGTTTTAAAAAATCTATGCTGGTGATTAACACTATTATTTATAAAAGCCATGTGTGTGTGATTTTCTTAAAGAAAAAGATAAATTTTAATTAGGGTTAAACTTCAGTCGTCCTAATTTTCACTGAAGTCTCATGTCCTCAATATCAAAGGAAGGGGCAATGCTGTGGCACAGTAGGTTAATCCTACACCTGTGGCGAGGGTTCTAGTCCCAGCTGTTCTTCTTCTGATCAAGGTCTCTGCTACGGCCTGGGAAAGCAGAAGATGGCCCAAGTGCTTGAGCTTCTGCACCCCTGTGGGAGACCTAGAAGAAGCTGTTGGCTCCTGGCTTCAGATCGGCCCAGCTCCAGCCATTACAACCATTTGGGGATTGAGCCAGAAGATGGAAGACTTTTTTCTCTGTCTCTCCCTGTCACTGTCTGTAACTCAACCTCTCAAATAAGCAAATAAAATATTTTTTTTAAAAAAAGAAAAAGAGTATATTTCACACAAAGTATCTGCTTAATTTGATTGATTTACTTTACTAGTAGGCTCCAAAAATAAACTGATTTTAATTGTATTAACCTCTGAGTAGAGTTTCTTCTTCATTCTACTAAGAAGCAGTATGGAGAAATCTACTTCTGTGATGTAAGGAAAAGAAATATAGGCCCTGTTATGAAAGCTCTGAAGACCACATGAAGCTGCAAGCGCACACAAGCATGAACACACTAATACAACACAGTACACTGCAAGGGCTAAATGATCACCCAAAAGGAGGACAAGGGAGCGCACTGCAGGTAAGGAAACCAGGACGGGTCCTCTGGAGAATGTGTTTCTAGATGTTTAGATGTGAGAAATAATGAAAGTGTAAGTAAGAGCAATGAAGTGGAAATATTCAGAGTGTGACAGTCCAGGCTGAGTAAGGAATGGGAGATCATGAAGGAAAGAGAGGCTTACGCAAGATTATCAAGGGCCCAGAATTCTAGCAAAATAGTTCAAAAGGGCCCCTTTAGCCAGGGGTAGCTACCAAATACTTCTGGTGAGTTAGTAATATAATGAACAATAGTTTGAAAAAATAGTCATGTATCAGCGCATAAAGATCTGCCTTTGGCAGTTCTGAACTAAAAAGAATAGTTATGAGGCTGCTGAAAGAGGATTTACGTGGAAGTGATAAGGACCTGGAATAGAGAAGCGTCCTTTGGAACTGCAAGAAAGGAAGGGCTTGAGAACAGTGGAATGAAGGAATTCTCTTTTGTTCTTGCAATTAAAACACTATTGCAGTTAGGAAGGAGGGTGTTTGCCCTTAACTGGGCTCTTGTCTTGATTTCTGAAAGTAACAATGTTGGATGAAACAAGAAAGTAAGAAGAGAAAGTTTTTTAAGTGGGCATTGTGGTTCAGCACATTAAGCTACCTCTGGGATGCATGAAGCCATATCACAGAGCTGGTGAGTCCTGGTTACCTTTCTTTCAGTCCTGGCTACTCTATGCTGCTGATTCAGCTTCCTGCTAATGCTCTTGAGAAGCAACGACTGATGACCCAGTATCTGGGGCCTGAACACCCACACAGGAGACTGGGTTGGAGTTCCTGGTACCTGACTTTAGCTTAGCTCAGCCATTTGAGGAGTTATCCAACCAGTGGATAGAAAAACTCTCTCATATATATATATATATATATGTATATTATATATACATATATATATATTCTGCTTGTCTATCTTTCAAATAAATAACTATCTTACAAAAAGGAAAGAAAGATTTTTTAAAAGGAACCACAGATTTAATTTTAGACAGGGAGATTTAAAAGTGATATTAGAAAGGAATTTTTTATTAAGGTTAGATTGGTATAAGCACACAAAGAGTATCTAAGGTATTTATCTCATTATATTGAACAATGTGGAAACACAATATAGATTCTAATTTTAATTGTATTATTGAAACTGAGATATTTAACTTACTGTATAAGCAGAAACCATAATTCTTAGCTATTTTATACAATAATACAGAATCAATGTGTATATGTCATTTAAAACTTCCTGTAATGTCAACAAAAATTGTTTAAAACACTTTTTAATATTTTAAAGTATTAGCACTGAAAATAAAAGTTTAATAGTCATAAGTATAATAAAAGTGTAATAGTCATAAGTATATTTTCTTTCCAGTTTTGAATATATATCATGACTAAAAATAAACATGTATACAGTAAATATCACGAAACATAACTTCTGGTGATATGTTACATTTTGAACTTTGAAAAGCTTTTATGAACTCAAAACTAAAGTCATTTATATATTTTGTATTGATTTGCTTGAAAAGCAGAGTGACAGAGGAGGGGGGAGAGAGAGAGAGAAAGAGAGAGAGAGAGAGAGAAACACGAGAGAGCAATCTCTTCCATCCACTGGTTCACTCCCTAAATGCCTCCAATAACCAGGGCTGGGTCAGGCCAAAGACAAGAGCCAGGAACTCCATCTTAGTCTCCCACATAAGTGGCAAGGGCTCAAGCACTTGGACTATTTTTGTTGCCTTCCCAAGCACTTTAGCAGGAAGCTGGAATGGAAACAGAGCAGCCTGGACTCACACTGGCACTCTGATATGGGACAATCACATTACAGTTGGGGGCTTAACCTGCTGTACAACACCAGTGTCAAATCATTTTAACTCCATTCTTACAAGATATTACTGTAAGATAATATGTATTATCACAATAGCAATATATAATAATAGCCATAGTAAAAGTGTCTTCTTAAGTACAGGATAAGACAAATTGGCATTTATTGGTTGTGTTGTTTTTCTTAAAAAGATGATTGCACATGTAAAGGTATTCTAGATTTGAAGACTTTCAGACATGCAAACAACACACATACACACACACACAGAAAGACATGTATAGACTCAAACACAGATTGCATTGGCACCAATATTTGTTGATTAAATGTCAGAAGTAGGGCTGGCGCCGCGGCTCACTTGGCTAATCCTCCACCTGTGGCGCTGGCACCCCGGATTCTAGTCCCGGTTGCTCCTCTTCCAGTCCAGCTCTCTGCTGTGGCCCGGGAAGGCAGTGGAAGATGGTCCAAGTTCTTGGGCCCTGCACCCTCATGGGAGACCAGGAGGAAGCTCCTGGCTCCTGGCTTCGGATCGGCTCAACGCGCTGGCCCCAGCATGCTGGCTGTAGCGGCCACTTAGGGGGTGTACCAATGGAAGGAAGACCTTTCTCTCTGTCTCTCTCTCTGTCTAACTCTGCCTGTCAAAAAATAAAAAAATAAATAAATAAATGTCAGAAGCATCAAAGTGAACTATGTTCAGAAAGCTTTTGAAATAAATTCAAATGATTTACTCTGTAATCATGTGAATTCTAGGGCCATGATCCCTCATATTATCTAGGCACTCTGTGCTTTATGCAAAGATACACTGAGGTCACTAGCTATTACTGTTTGTAGCAGGAAGAACTCTTGTGTGGTCCTCAGAAGAAACTTTAGGCAAAAAGTATTGGTGTAATCCAATCTGTAGAGAATGTCATCAGAGAACCCTAGAGAGAGAGAAATGGTAGAATTTTCTACCTTAAGTCAGGGTGTGAGGAAGAAAGCAAATTTATTACCTAGCAGTACTTTGCTTAAAAATACAGGAACTTTCTTATAACTCTATTTCCCTATATTCACCTTATTGAAAATGCCAAATTTTCTAACATATTTTCAGAGGATGGATACTTTACAAAAGGCCCATTCTTAAAAGATATTTTGAGTGACCTGACATCCCCAGGTACCAAGAGAAAGAGTAAATTATCACAATCCCTCTTGAAATGTATTTCATCCTGAGAATCTTATTTTGTTGTATTTTCCAAGTAGTTCAGGAATGTGAGTGTTTTCAGTGAAATAGATGAGATCCAAAGATTGGAACCAATTTATAAGTTCTAAAAAAGATCGGTGGCTGCATGATACTCCAATTAGAGACCCTGTTGTGAGCCTACATCAGTGTTTAGAATGAACTACAATCACGTTGCATTTCCTTTTCATTGCTTGCATTTCAAAGGATAAAGAATTTCCAGTAACACTAGTAATCTGATATTTTCATTCATTCATTCACTTGTTTGCTCATATATTAATTCATTTAACCAATGTTTATGATACTTGTACAATGAACCAAACATTTTTTGTTAGGCACTTTTGATAAAAGGGTCTGTAGAAAAAACACAAGGCATGATCCCTTGTTTCAAGGAGTTTACCATCACATGAGGAAGATTGGTAATTAATTAAATATTTCAATAGGAATGCATAATTGATAACATGGAAGTTAAACTATGGAAAAGATGGATACATGGCAACCTGTATACATGATCACATGCATTGTAAAACCAATAGTTGTTTTAATTGCTGGTTAATTTGTGTGTTATATGTATCCAAGAATCATATAAGAAGTTAATCTTGTTTTTTACATATGTATAATTTATTAGGAGATTTATGTATAACAGTAAAAAGAAAAACTACTACAATTGTCTTAATTTTGTTTATGTCTATCCGTTTGTGATGAATTCTAATTTAACACAAGTTTGACCCTTAAGTAGAAATAATCTATCTGAATTTTTGGAAAAAGAAATTATCATGCCATGAGAAAAATATTGCTATTAAAATTATTATTATTATTAAAAATTGCCACTTGGGAGTAGTTTCTTTCCAAATCTTTGTAGATAATTACTATGAATAATTTCCCGTAAATTTATTTGTATTAATTGTGAGGACAAATCGGAATATATAAAGATCAAGGAAATCAGTGGCAAGAGGGAAGCAACTGCATCTATCTCCCCAGGCATCACCAGGACATAGACATTTTAATATGCTTAGCGAGAATTCGAGACTGGGTTTCAAAAAGGGTGTACATCGCCATTAGGAACAAGGACAGTATTATTTCTCACAGACGTCACATATTCTCATGTGCCATTGAATTCACTGCCACCAACCTGAAGCTTTCATGAAAATGGCAACAGAAGCATCATCTATTCCCTGACATCTGTGCACACACACACCAGGGGCAGGCACAGCAGCCATAAGGGCATAAAACTAGGCTAGAGGTCTGGACGCATCATCTGGTACCTGTTATAAGTCAACAAAGATCCAGTGCTAAGTGGCTCCACAGATTGCACCATGCAAGGAGCAAACCCCAGGAGAAAACGTGAAGGCAATATTGCTCCAAAGGACTGTGAAATGGTCGCAGTGGTCTCAGTTAGTGACATTGATGATACTGATGACAATTAAGAGCGAGGGTTTAGAACGCGAATGGGGAGCAATTCAGCTCCTACAATATCCATCAGCAGACTGTTGCCTGAGGCAAAAGGAACCTGCTGTCCTTTGTTTTTCTGTTCAAACTGGAAGATTAGGGAGAGATAGGGAAGAGAAAGTGGAATTTATAAAATCCATTATAACTTAAATTTTTAAGCAAGGAATTGTTGAAAAATTTAATGTGACTGTTTTTAAAAGCAAAGTTGGTTACTATCTCTAACAAATGTGAGAAATTTCATATCCTTGAGACAGTTCTCAATTTTTAAAAAAAGGTTTATTATCTGCTCAGAGGAAGTTACCAGATTAACACTGCTAAGTGACCAACTATTTTCTCCTTTCCCTAAAGCACCTTTGTAGTAATCTATCACAATGTGGTAGATTCTAGCCATTGTTTAGAGCACAATTATAGAGTTGTAATTATTACTTGAACCACGTTGAACACACTTCTTTTTAGTAGAGCCTTCCATTAAAAGAAAGTTTAATGTAAATTGACAACATAGTTTAGCATAAATTGATAAATGCTTTGCAACCCATCATTTTTTAAATTAGTTTTTTGAAATCTTAAGTGCTTCTTGAAATTAGATTTTGTATATGTTTAGGAATTATTTTCATGAAAAATTTGTGTTTTCTCCAAAGAATCTTATGATTAGATCTGTCATATAGTTTTAAAAAGTAATACCACTCAGATCTATCAAAAGGCTGAGAAATTTTTAACTCTAGGATATAGGAATTCCAGATAATATCAAAAGGTAAGACTTTAATCATATGTTATCCTGGAAATAGGAAATAGAACAAGTAATAGCAGGTTAAATATTTTGTCTTTATGTCCAGAAAAAAAGGAATAATATACCCGACAAGCAGATTTTTATTCATTGTATCCCATTTATTTCTTGGGATCAAATTCTATAGAAATGCTGTAAGAGACATATTTCCAATGTTCCTTGGATAATTTTCCTCTGGGTCTCAGAAAAAAAAAAAAAAACAACAGTCTCACGATATATGGAAAATAAGGTCAGTATTAAATGTTTAAAATCTTAAGTTTGAATAATTGTCCTTGAGTTTCAATAGATACATGGTTTTCAAAACAAGATTTTATTTTTAATATCCATAATGTATAATAAAATATGTTTGATTATGCTATTTATAAATGAAATCTTATACAATTTATTTTCTAATGTTATCCTAGAGCCCATGCCTATGGTAGGATCAAATTACAGAATGACAAATTTTTCAATTACAGAATATATACTGAGTTAAAAATACAAAAAGAGATTTTGTGGGAAATATGTTTTATTTCAAAGTAATACTTTATTGTATTTTAGTTCATTCTTTATGAGCAGATAATGCCATATGATATGTAAAGAGCTTAAAAAAGTTGCAATAGAAATGAGATAGCAGATGCAGCTAAAGATTCTCTCAGATTGTCACGATTTTTATTCTGTGTTTATGGCTAATTATGTTTATAAGGGAACAGCCAAAAACAACTTCTCACTAAGAATTCTAAAATCATACAAACTTGTACCTGAGAAGGATTTTCAATAGGGAAACAAAATCAGGGCAACCTCAGTCATGGCTTGTTAAATTACAGCTGGCCCAAAAATGTTTGATATTCAAGCAGCTAATTAGCAATGGAGATGGCTAATTCAAATTCTGGACTTTGATCTCTGCTTCACCCAATATTTATTAGGTTTATTTAAAAAGAGAGAATGGAGAAGCAAACTATCCTGAAAGCTGGAGGAGACAGTCTGAACAGTAGTTTACTTATAATTTACAGACTTGTGGTACTTAATATATAATGCAATAATCTTCCTGGTGCCATTTGTCATTTGGACACTGTCAGAGATTATAGCTTAGGGCACTGCATCTGTGCACAGATCTGGCAGGAAATGGTCTAAAATCTTGAACAGCTGAGCATGATGTTTTGGTATAGTTGGAAAATTCAACCTCTGCTCCAGAGGTCACTGCATGCTTCTGTCCTGACAGCCCAAATTGTTAAGCATGTGACTAATATGCATACAGAACACAGGCTGCCTGACGCCTGCTACAAGCTTGATGGCTGGTTAGCGGCTAGTCTTAATTTTATGTGACAATCCTACGTAGGAAGTGCTGTGGGGTGACTAAATGGAGCATATTGATGTCCCACTGGGTGTAGCCCCTGTTGTTTTGACAAATTCTCCTTAGCATTTATCAATCAGGCCTACAATGGGGAGTGTGCTGAATATCTAATTCAGACATGCTAGTCAGGGCTAATAGAGCAAGATAGCATGTTATTCAATTTGTACTTGTTAGCGATGTCCCACTGTCACTGGGCAATTTACCTTCACACTTCACAAATGAAAAGAGAAATTTGCTGGGCTTCAAACACTTACATGAGTTACAAGCAAAATTTTAATTAGCATGTCATTACAGCAATAATTTATTGCTTCTTTGTAGTTTTCCTAGCGTGCAGATTTGCACTTTTGCTATTTTAGAAGGGATGACCTCGAGGCTTATGAAGCAGGTAATAATGACTGCTATCACACTTTCCTAACACACGCATATTGATATTTTCTCTTTGTGAAGTTTTAAATACTCATTTATGCATGGAAATGAAATGAAATTGATCTCTGGGATTTTTTTGTTTTGGGATTCTTTCAACATTTTACTAATTCTGCTTTAATATTGTGTTTGTTTACTGTAATAGGTTCTACCATGCTTCAGAATCTTCCTAAATATCACATACTTGGGAAAACTAAAGGACACACATTACCCTTGTTAAAAACATTTGCTGTGTGGGAAAATTCTGTAGATCTTCTATGAGCACTAGTGAATATTCAGGGTTTTTATAGATGATAGAAACAGTATGTACTGTTTTCTACCAATTCTTTATGGAGAGTAGTTTAGAAAACACTATCTTAATCAGCTGGCCGATAAAACATTAAGGACAGCTAAAAGGGTCTTTCTCCATATGTGGCCTCAATCTGATATCCTTGGACTATAAAGGTTTTTTTTTTTTTTTTTTTTTTTTTTTTTTTTTTTTTGACAGGCAGAGTGGACAGTGAGAGAGAGACAGAGAGAGAAAGGTCTTCCTTTGCCGTTGGTTCACCCTCCAATGGCCGCCGCTGCAGCCGGCGCACCGCGCTGATCCTGGCAGGAGCCAGGAGCCAGGTGCTTTTCCTGGTCTCCCATGGGGTGCAGGGCCCAAGCACCTGGGCCATCCTCCACTGCACTCCCTGGCCATAGCAGAGAGCTGGCCTGGAAGAGGGGCGACCGGGACAGAATCCGGCGCCCCAACCGGGACTAGAACCCGGTGTGCCGGCGCCGCAAGGTGGAGGATTAGCCTATTGAGCCACGGCGCCGGCTTGGACTATAAAGGTTTAAGAATGACCTATATTATCCAAAACAGAAAGAAACACAGGAATTAGTAGGAATATATAAAAAAGACAGCTGTAAATGGATTAAAATGTAAAAAAAATACTTTGATCACAGTATTGCCTATTTTGAATTATAATTATAAAAACTACCTTTTGTGAAAGGTATGGTAGGACCATTTGAAGAAAAGGTATCTCAAAATAAGGAAAAAAAACTAATGTTATTTTGAATATATCTACCCAATCTACAGGAACATGGCTTAAAGACTAGATTTCTCCAAATATTTCCAAAGTCAAAGACATAAAATAGGCTTTATGACTATGGAATTCTACATTACTAATTTCATAGAATATGGCTTTAACTGTACCTGGAATCAAACCTGTCAATCAGAATGAAGTCTTGAGTTGTGTTTACAATGACAGGATAATGTCTTACTCTTTTTATGTGTTATTTATTAACTGGTATGGTACAACATACCTAATAAAAACTCAATACTAACTATGAAATAAATGAATAAATTAGTGATCAGGCAAATGAATCAAAATGAGGAATATATTAATAAATACATAGTCAAAATGCAAGCATATATACAAAAATAATTTAAAACAAAAGCAAAATCTTTAAAAACTATAAATAGTTCACATAACTCCTCAAAATTAAGACATGTAGTTTTAAAATGACTGTTAGAAAACTATAAAGATAAAAATTTATGATGTCATGGTTTTTTTGTTTGTTTTTTGACAGGCAGAGTTGACAGGGAGAGAGAGAGACAGAGAGAAAGGTCTTCCTCTTGCCATTGGTTCACCCTCCAATGGCCGCCATGACTGGCGCGCTGCACTGATCCGAAGCTAGGAGCCAGGTACTTCTCCTGGTCTCCCATGGGGTGCAGGGCCCAAGCACTTGGGCCATCCTCCACTGCACTCCCTGGCCACAGCAGAGAGCTGGCCTGGAAGAGGGGCAACCGGGACAGAATCCGGTGCCCCGACCGGGACTAGAACCCGGTGTGCCGGCGCCGCAAGGCAGAGGATTAGCCTAGTGAGCCGTGCGCCGGCCGATGTCATGGGTTTTATAAAGTAGATTATATAATTCAATGATGTAAAGTAAGAACAAAAAGCTATGTTCTTCAAATTTTCCAAATTGTTTTAATTTAGTTATAGTATTGCTATCATTTAAAAATAATATGAACCATTTAAAAGAATAAATATGCAAGTAAACAAAAAACAAAAGGTACTTTATGGTAAAGTGTCCCAACTTTGAAAATATGTTCACATAACTAAGCAGGAGTTGGATTCTCAATGAGTAGTGTTTATCCTCTAGTAATTTTCGCATAATTTGCATGTTGAGAATAATGAATGCAACATACATCTGAAAACAAAATGTAATAGGTGCTGAGTATTAATAGTAGTTAAGAAAAACTAAAGTGAATTATTTAACTCTGCCTTGATAACAAAATGGCACCATTTGAAAGTCTGAAACCAATTATCTCACATTTTTGCTGTTCCCTTTACTTACCAATGATCTGCAGACATTCACGGAAAAATGCATGTTATGAAAAAGTTTATGTGCAGATTTTAATTTTCGGCATCAACATAAATTCACATTCAACTTATTATAGCACATCTGAACAAGATCTCATTTGAAGCACTAAGATGGATAAGACACCAGTTTGAAAAGAGCCTCTATCTGGGCAACATGCTTTTCCTAAAATCGACACAAGAACTAATGTGTAATTGATGGTGAGGCAGTGAAGCTTGGGTGGATGAATGCCAACATCATTGATATTTTATGAAACATTCATAGGGACAATGCCCAAAAGAAATTAGCAGTTTACAAATTAAGAAGGGATAATATGATGCTGAAGACAAAGCATGCAGCAAACCATTCACATCATTTTGCAAGGGCAAAATCCATCTTGTGGGTACCTCATTGAAGAGGACTGATAATTAACAACAGAAACAATGGTTAACATCATAGACATCTCAACTGATTTAGTTTACACAATTGTGATTGAAAAAGTAAAGTGGAGCAAACTTTCTGTTTTATGGGTATGAAATTTTTGCACCCTGATTCTCTGCAGACATCACCAGAGCTTTCAATAGAGATTTATAAAAAATGGGCTAAAGATCCCGGATAGCAGAAGATAAAACCTGACTTTCCCAGTACGATCCTGAAGACAAAGCATAATCCAAGCTATGGCCATCAAGAGGGAGGGATGGAGGCCAGAGCTGTGGCATAGTAGATTAAGCTCCTGACTGTAGCACTGGCACTCCATATGGGCACTACTTCTAATCCCAGCTTCTCCACTTCCAATCCAGCTCCCTTCTTATGGCCTAAGAAAGCAGTAGAAGATGGCCCAACTGTTTGTGCCACTGCACCCACATGGGATACTCAGAAGTTCCTGGCTCCTGGCTTCAGAACAGCCCAGCTCTGGCTGTTGCGGCCATTTGAGGAGTGAACCAGAGTATGGAAGACCTTTCTCTCTGTCTCTCCCTCTCTCCGTATCTCTGCCTCTCAAGTAAATAGATTAATAATAAGAAGAAGAAGGTAGTGGTGGTTCTGTCAAAGCAAAAACAGACCTCTTTTTCAAAAATATAATTAATTAATTTACTTATTTATTTGACAGGTAGAGTTACAGACAGTGAGAGAGAGACAGAGAAAGGTCTTCCTTCAGTTGGTTCATTCCCTAAATGGCCGCAACAGCTGTAGCTGTGCCAATCCAAAGCCAGGAGCCAGGAGCTAGGGGCCAGGTGCTTCTTCTTGGTCTCCCATGCGGGTGCAGGGGCCCAAGGATTGGGCCATCCTCCACTGCCCTCCCGGGCCACAGCAGAGATCTGTATTGGAAGAGGAGCAGCTGGGACTAGAACCGGCACCCAAATGGGTTGCTGGCACTGCAGGTGGAGGATTAACTTAGTGCACCATGGCGTAGGCCCCAAAAGTAGACTTCTTAAGAGCAAAGTCATGGATGGTTTTTTGGATGCTCAAGGAGTTTGATGATTTTCTGGTAGGTCAAAGAACGATAACATCCGCTTACTTTGAGAGCAGTTTGAGAAATTTTTCCATATTTTTAGCAGCAAATTACCTGGGAAAAACTTCACCAGAGTGTCCTTCTTTACCATGATAATGCTCCTACTCATCCCCTCTTCAGACAAGGGCGATTTTTCTGGAATTTTGAAGGGAATTCATCAGACATCTACCTTATTGTCCTGATTTGACTCCTCTTTTTTCCCTAATCTTAAAAAAAAAAATTAGGGGCCGTCACTGTGTCATAGCAGGTAGTCACTGCCTGCGATGCTGGCATCCCAAATGGGCACCGGTTCTAGTCCCGGCCACTCCTCTTCTGATCCAGCTCTCTGCTATGGCCTGGGAAAGCAGTGGAAGATGGCCCAAGGCCTTGGGCCCCTGCACCCACATGGGAGACCCAGAGGAGGCTCCTAGCTCCTGGCTTCAGATTGGGGCAGCTCCAGCCATTGCGACCATCTGGAGAGTGAACCAATGGATGAAAGACCTCTCTCCTTTATCTCTCTCTTTCTCTCTCTCTGCCTCTACTTCTCTCTGTGTAGCTCTGACTTCCAAATAAATAAATAAATCTTTAAAAGAATTAAAAGACAGACATTTTCATCAGTGAATATGATAAAGACTACACTGGCGTGGCTAAATGTTTAGAACCCTCTGTTCTTTAGGGATGCACTAAATGGCTGGTATCATTTACAATACAGTTTTGAACTTTATGGATTTATGCTGAGAAATAAATTGTTTTTATCTTTTAATCTGATTTTCCAGGAACTTTTTAAAATCCCTATGTATTTTTTTCCTTTTAACCAGCAGGTGTTGTTTACATTTCTATTGTGCATTGTTACGTTTTCCTATAAATGTCTTATTTTCTTCAAAAGTTTAATTTCATTTTTCTTCTGTTGATGAACTACCACATTCAAAGGACACTTTGAGGAGCTAGTGTTGCAGCACAGGTTAACATGGAATGTTGCCTCCCTTCAGAGCAGCAGGTTGAATCCTGGCTGCTCTGCTTCCAATCCAGTTCCCTGCTAATGCATCAGGGAGAGCAGCGGAAGATGGTGCAAGTACATGAGCCCCTGCTACCCACATTGTAGTCCCAGATGGAGTTCCAGGCTCCTGGCTTAGCCTGACCCATCTCCAGCTGTGGAGCTCTTTGAGGGAGTAAACAGAAAATCTATTTCTCTCTCTCTCTCTCTCTCTCTCTCTCTCTGTCAAATAAGTAAAATGAGTTTTTTTTAAGAGCAGTAGCTGAATAGAGTACCCATCATGGGTCCTGTGGGACACATTTGAGTATCTCCATTTGACAGATGGGGACACTGAGACCCAGAGGGTCTGTTATTCAACACAGGCCCCCTACCTAGTAAGTAGGAGAGAAGAATCAGAGTACAGACCCCTGGGACTCCAGCATTTTCTCTCCCTTGTGCCAGCTGCTTCCCTGGGAAGTTAAATATTTAATGATGGATGCTCTTATGGCCCAGAAGGAGATCGTGGTGCTCTTAGTTCTGAGTGTTATTGCTAAGAAAAGACTGTGGTAAGGCCTTAAAGTAAGAGGCCAGAGGTTGTAGTAATGTAGCTGGGCTCCAAGTCACTGCACTGACTATTTCTATACCCAGAGCACCACTCTCAGTGTCTTAGATGATGTACACACTAATAACACACAGTTACTGCTCTCTAGGGTCTAATAAACACTTAAGGGAGAAAGGTCTGCAGTGTCTGAGAGGAGCAACCATTCGGGTTTTCTGGCAGTAGGCAACACAAACTGACTCAGGCCAATTTAAGCTAAAACAAAATTTTTTTGGAAGGAAATTGGAGTAATCTAGAAACTGGAAGAAAAAGTCTATAGGCAGGCCTCATAATGGACAGCTTCAAAACTCTAACAGCTGTGCTGTAATAGACAACACACATTCAGCAGTTTCCACGTGCTTGGCCTGTTCTTAGTGTTATACTCAGATAAGGGGTCTTCAGAAAGTTCGTGGAAATAGATATTATGAAAAAACTATGCATGGGTTGCTAATATTTTTAAATCACAATAAATGTATCATTTACTTCTTTTTTAATGGAGTTTTTGAAGTACCGTCAGTTCACCTCTTTAACCCCTACTATGGTACGACAAGATAATGATTTTTTTTAGCCATGTGAAAAGATGAGGAAATTGAGGCACAGAGAAGTTAAGTAGCTTACTCAAAATCTCACTGTTGTCTGCAGGGTCTCAGTGTTTGTAATGACCAAGTTCCAAAAGGTTTTTATTTCTTTGATACTTTCCTCAAGATTGTGATTCATGGGCCTTAATTTGGGTCATTGTCTCCCACTTCAGTCAAGGGATTGCTTCCCAAGGAGGTGATGTTACTGTAAGAAATTGGATAGGCAAAGATAACAGCCCTCTATTGTAGCAGTAAAAGTATTTTCATGCAACAGGTTACATTCTTTGAGGCTTAAAGACACTGTCTCATTCTATAGGATGCCAAGGCCAGGGATAGTTGAATGGAGTTGTTCCAGCACTAAGTCTTGTAAGCCAGTTGATCAGTGATTATATAGACATCATGTAGGAACTTTCTTAGGAAAGGGGAGAGCAGAACTAAGACCCTAGAACAGGAAGTTCAGTCTGGGATGCAGAAACGTACTAAAAGTTGTCTGGGAAGTACCCTGTTGGTCAGAGTCCTGGATGATGTCCTTAAATATGAGGAATAAAATGGTCACATATACAGGCCCACAGCTACCAACATGGTAGAGTTTCTAACCTCATTGTACCCTTTATCTGGTAGCACTTCTTCTCTACCCTGTCATGCTCCCAAAGATTTCCCACTCACACCTTCACTTGGCCTCCTTCCTTGAGAAAGAGTGCAATTAATTTCAACAAGCCATTCATTAATTTTTTTGTAATTGTACAAATACCTACTATGCTCGTTCTACATGAACACGGCAAACACTGTTCCTACCATACACTGAGCAGATGGTCTGGAAGCCGATTCTGGACCATATACAGGTTGCTATGATTCTGTGTGCTCCCTGTGATGGTGGGGGCTGTGGTAGATGCTATGGAATCAACCTGGGCCATCCAAATGATTCTTGAGGTCAGTAGAGAATACTTACTAGAGGATGAGATTATTTTAAAGATTTATTTCATTTAGTTGAAAGGCAGAGAGAGAGAGAAGGAGAGACGGAGAGACAGAGATTCTGCCATCCACTGGTTCGCTTCCCAAACTGCAACAATGCCTGGAGCTGGGCTGATCTGAAGACAGGAGCCAAGAACTTCTTCCGGGTATCCCATGTGGGTACAGGAACCCAATTACTTGAGCCACCCTCTGCTGTGTTCTCATGCGCATTCACAGGGAGCTGGGTTGGAAGTGGAGCAGCCAGGATGCCTTCTTTGAGGAAAACAGAGGATTTTGAAAGTCTTGAAAGATGAAAAGTTCCGGGCGGCAGATGTAAAGAGCACATGTGCAGAAAGAAGTGTTTATGTGCAGTAGGAAAGACTTGAGATAGACCAGGCTGAACACCCCAACCTGCTTCCTGTCTCAGATATTTCACCAGTCTGGGTTTTAGTCCCCCAGACCTGCATTTCTTTTGTTGCACTAACTCTTATTCATTCTTCAGGATTATTGTCTGCAAAGATATCCAAGTGAGCACATATAGAAACAAGTGTTTTTCTCTGTGCTAGGGAAGCTGCTGTCCTGTTCATTTTTGTATTCTCCAAGATGAAGCATAATTCTAAAAGCATACTGTTTAATAGTTTTGATAATCAATTAGTTAATGAATGAGTGAACATTTGGGGAGACAGTAGAGCACAATGGTTCTGAATATAGTTCTGAAGTCATACCATTTGGAGTCAGGTTCTGGTTGGGCTGCTTTCTAGATCTTGGGCTAATCAATACAACGTCATCTTTGAGGTCAGAGGGCAATAATGGTAAAATCTCATGCAGGTTTCTTGGAGGATAAAATGTGAGTACTTAGCAGATTGCCTGGCATGCAGTGAGCATGCAACATGTGTTAATTATTGGGAGTGTTGACATAAGGTCTTTCTCACACTGGGCACATGAGTGGCAACAAACCCGGAAAATATACTAAAATTGGAAATTGGATGAAAAGGCTTCAGCAAAGGGCAAAGTGTTTCTGAAATTCACCAAGAAGAAGTGACAACGCAGCTAGAGAGGTGGATCAAGGCTGTAGAGCAGCCTGTTCTGTTTGCTGACAGCTCTATTAGATGACTCCATTCTCAATACCAGAAACAAATGTGCTTCCTGGAATCTCTAATGAGATGGCCAGAAGTCACAACCAAGGCTAGAAAAACATTTGGAAAATTGCCAAAGAAAAATAAAAAAGGAGAGCTTATTGACATGTCCCTGTGTTCTTCCAAATAGCAGCCTCTGTCCCCCTTCAAGGTGGGCTCCCAACTCCTCCAGATCATCCCAGGTTGTCCGAGCTGGTATTCCAGTTGGACTATCCTTCCTATTCCTTACGTCCGCTTACTTCCCTGCTGAAAAATCTGACAGAAAGTCCACTCTCCTGAGTGAGCCCATTCACCCAGAGGTAGCAAAGAAAAATACAATTAAATATTTTGTTCATTAATTCACTCACTAAACATTCATTCAAGCATTTATGGAGAGTTTATAGTTGCTCAAGCCAAAAATATTCTTAAATGAAATTGAGAACCTTACTTTATTTCAAAAGAAATGAACAATTAATTTATATTAGATAACACTGCAGATGGTATAGGAGACAAACGTCAAAGCTCGAGATAATCATTTACTGTGCATATACCTAGTTGTGACTCTAGTAATAATTTCCAGATTTCATGATTACTTCTCACAATGGTCAGGCTAACTGGAAGGGAAAGAGAATTTGTAAATATATCAGTATAGTACACATGTCATGTGGTTATTACCTAACAAATTATTAGCTCTTGGAATTTGTGTAGGTTTGGTATAAATGCACAATAAGGTGGTTAACAGCATAGTCTCAGGACCTGGCCATCTTTGAGATCAAATCCCAGCTTTTACCCTTATTAGCAATGTGGCCTTGAAAAATTACTTAGTTTTCTATGTTCAGTTTTATTATGTGTACAGTGAAGTTACAAGGGTATTAAAGGTTAAATGATTTTGCTTATTCTCATAATGCACTATTTTGCAGTATAATAGGTAAATATGTCATTGAAGTCTGGAAATAAGCAATTGGTGCTAATTCTTCCATCAGCATCATGTAGATACATGGGCATTTCTGACATACATGCTTACACTGAACACCCACGCTCTTCAGAGTGCCAAAACCAATAAACTCATAAGTTCGCAAACCTATGCATTCCATTGTCATGTTTGTGTGTATTTATAGCGTCACACCTCAGGAAGACATCTATCATCTGTGTTCCATTATTTTCTCCTTCTTACTGCAAAGATACACGAGTATCTTCAAGGCTGGCTGCCCTCTGCTGCTGGTCTCACAATCTGCTGCCACTGGAGGAAATTGTTAAGGAGGAGAAAGAGGAAACTACAGGTACCTACAATCCATGTTTAGGCAGGAATACAAGGACGCCCAAGAGTTTCTTCTGAAGGTGAAGATGTGACATAGACTCTCGCTTTTCCCTTTCAGCTAGCTAGAATCACCAGGGCAGCGAGAAAAGAAGAATAAAAGACAGTTCTGAGGTTATTTCATCAGTCGTCTAGCTTTTGTTTTAATATGCTTATCTTCCTTAAGGTTAATAAGAATTTCCTTGTCTTTATTCTTCAATTCATATAGGCATATATGATTTATTCCTGCTGGCTTACCATACTCAACTGAAACGTGTTGACCATAGCAGCAAGATGTTAATATAACTTTGACAAACAACATTTAATAGTGATTTCAAGAAGAGAATCACAAAACCAACGATTTGGCATTCTGTACACTGAATTAGGCATTTGACTAAGTTTTTTACTTTTCCACTGAACAAAATGACAGCATGTTGACATTTCCTTATATTAAAATTGACTGTAGCAAAACAATACTTGAGAAGATCATCTCATGAATTTTCTATACAAATTTTGGAAACTTAAGATGGACAAATAGCTTGATGCATACATTAGGGCCAGAAAATCCAATAAAAAAAGACAGTTTATTTTAATCCAAACTGCCTAATTGGCTTAGAAGCATACACATATGTCACCATTCTGTGGCCATTAAGTGTACTTGAAAATCCCATTGAAAGGAAAGAGAGTTCACGTCTTGGTATGTAGTCCTAGTTTTCTCCAAGGCACATATGAATCTCTGGAAGTATCATTGTTTTGAGCAGATTTTGTTTGTGAAGCCAAAATTATGTTGAAATTATGTCCCACAATGTGTGAAGGAAATCAATTTCCTATTCCCCCAGTTTAGTCCTTATTGCTCTCTTTTTGCAATAGAGTATGTAAATAATGAATAAAATTCCTAAAGTTTCATAAATTCTATCGTGCATGGTCTCTTGTTAAATTTCAGCTTTGAATGTTTTCAGTGAATATTAGCTGTCCAGTTAGCAGATGTCCTAAATTACTGCTTAGTCCTTTGATTCAGTAAATTATGCTAAGTTTGGATACTCAAATATTACATACTCACATACCTACATAGCTATGGTCCTTTACCATTATTGTTTTAGTTATTCTAAATTGTTTTTTCCTTTGATATTCCCTTGAAAAAATATTTTCAGGGAGGGTTATGTGTATGGTTTTTATTGGGAACTGGGAATCCAATATAAACATATAATTCAATCTTATTGTGTATGAAGTGATCTAATAAAAGTACAATGAATAGCTAAATTTCAATAGATATTCCTCTGGTATGTAACATGCAGTTATTACATGAGGTTATCACAGATACTGTTTTTTCAAAAGCAATATGATATACTTGAAGTTTAAAAATAGTTCAAATAGTAAAATGCTAATTAATTTTTTTTTCGACAGGCAGAGTGGACAGTGAGAGAGAGACAGAGAGAAAGGTCTTCCTTTACGTTGGTTCACCCTCCAATGGCCGCTGCGGCCGGCGCACTGCGTTGATCCAAAGCCGGGAGCCAGGTGCTTCTCCTGGTCTCCCATGCGGGTGCAGGGCCCAAGCACTTGGGCCATCCTCCACTGCACTCCCAGGCCACAGCAGAGAGCTGGTCTGGAAGAGGGGCAACTGGGACAGAATCCGGAGCCCTGACCGGGACTAGAACCCAGTGTGCCAACGCCGCAAGGCGGAGGATTAGCCTATTGAGCCACGGTGCCGGCCTAATTAAAATGTTTTTATAATGAAACTAACTTTCTATACTTCTTTTCCTCTAGAATTTTTAAAGCATACAGTTGAGTTCTTACATTTTTCACTAGGGTTTTGTGTATATATACATATATATAATTTTTTGGAGAGGTAGAGTTACAGACAGTTGAGAGGTAGAGGAGACAGAGAGAAAGGTCTTCCTTCTGTTGGTTCCCTCCCCAAATGACTGCCATAGCCAGAGCTACACCTATCTGAAGCCAGGAGTCATGAGCCTCTTCCCGGTATCCCACCTGGGTGCAGGAGCCCAAGCACTTGGGCCATCCTCCACTGCGTTCCTAAGCCATATCAGAGAGCCGGATGGGAAGAGAAGCAGCTGGGACTAGAACCAGTGTCTATAAGGGATGCTGGAGGTGCAGGTGGAGGATTAACCTACTGTGCCAGAGCGTCTGCCCATATGTTTATATATTTTAATGTGAATTTTAGGATGCTGAAGTTTTTAAGGAAAATAACCTCAGTTTTTTACTGTAATATAAAGATACAAAATGCAAAACAGAGAAGTGATCCAGATAGTGAAATTAGACAATTTCATCAACTATATTTTCTTCAAAATTATATGATTGATTAGAAGCAGCTAAAAATTCATACCTACATGTGAATAGTGCTTTTTTAAAAAAGGCCAGGTCTCTTTTTTTTTTTTTTTTTTTTTTGTCTTTTATGTGTTTAGTGACTATGCCTACTTCTCAGAATGTTCTTAAGGTGCTTTAATAAATATATCAATTATATGCATATGTGCATATATATTCAGGGAATTGTGTAGTTGGATCAAAATTTTAAAGCTGGGGCCAGCGAGGTGGCACAGCACGTTGAGCCACCACTGGAAACACAGGGATCACATGTGGGTACCAGTTGGAGTCCCGGTTGCTGCACTTCCAATCCAGCTCCCTGTTAAAATGTCTGGGAAAGCAGCGGAAGATGGTTCAAGTGCGTGGCCCCTGCCACTAATGTGGGACACCCAGATAGAGGTCCTGGCCTGAGGGCTTCAGCCTGACCCAGTCCTGACCATTGTGGCCATTTGTGGAATCAGCCAACTGATGAAAAAACTCGCTCTAGACTATCTCACTCTGACTTTCAGATAGACAAATAAATCTTTAGAAAATAGTCAAGTTTATGAAATAGTCACATGAGGTCTTTGTGATAGAATAGGAAGGACCCTGAGTTAGCAATCAAAAGTTTTGATCTCTTAGGCAAGTCACTTAGCCTCCCAGTTAGCCCAGCTTTTTCATTTATAAAATGCAACCTATGTGAAAACACAAAGGAAATAGGCATAAAAGTATTGATTAACAATAAAAATTACATGTCTATAGAAGTCATTTTTAAAGCTCTGCTTATTTTGAGGATCATACACAAATCTGTTTCTTTTTTCTTACCAATTAAAATGTGTTTATCTCTTTTGTATGCTTCATATTTCTGGTTTGATTCAGAATTTTAAGAGATGGGAACTTCCGTACAAAAGACACATTGGGGTTACACAGTGAAAACTGATACTTATGGAATATTACTGATAAGTAACAGTATTGTTATCCTTTTCCTTGACTTGGGTGGAAAACAGATAAAAACTAGCAAAGAAAGATTTTCCTCTCTCTTCTTTGAAGACCCTTCAACTCCCATGATAAGTAATTTAGTGATGGGGAAACACTGATTTGGAATGATTCATACTCTTAATATGGACCCTGGAGCTCCAGGGTAAGTTTTATCTCCTTAAAACGTTGCTACATATAGTATGTTTAAGAAAGGCAAGCATTCATTTTCAGAAATATGTAATTATAAAAATAAACATGAAAGCCCCTGACTTTGAGAAAACTACATAAATTATGCAAATGCAAAGCATTTGACAATGATATGCACAGCTCCAATGTCATGAAAACTGGAAAACCAGAATACAAAATATGAATATATGTGATATATTTAATAATCTCAAATGAAACTTGAATTTATCAAGCAATATAGCTGCATTAAACAGATATTCATGTTTTATGCATTAGATCTTTAAAGAAAACAAGAAATTTAACATTTAACATTTGCTCGTTCTAAGACATGCATTTCTTTTTAAATAAAACAAGTAGGACAAAATTAATAATTATCATTTTCATCTGTCATTTTTCTTTCCTTTTGTTTTTCTTCTTTTGAATTTTAACATTCAACGTTGGAGATTCCTTGTTTGTTTGGTGGGGAGTTTGAATATATGCCCCATTTTAAAAAAATAAAAATTGACAACACCAGAAAAGCATTGTCAACAAACAATAAATAAAGCTTCCTGTTAAATTATCCCTTAAAGATGAATACATTTTTGAAGTTGAAAGGTGGCAGCGCACCTGCGGCACAAACCTTTAAGGAAAAATAAAGGCAACTGGGTTGTAGGGTGCCTTTCCCTCTTCAAAATAAAATTCTTTACAACATACAAGACAAATGGCACAAAAGTGAAAGGGCAGTGATGCAGATTGGATAGGCTTACAGTGTAATTGAATTAAGGCCTGTGTGCCACATATGACCACAAAGCAGGCCTATGGCTCGGGCCTGCTGAATGGAGGTGGCCGGCCTATCAATAGAGACCCTTTAAACTGGTTAAATGCATCATAAGCGTGTGCAGAGAGCTTTCTAGCTAACAGGTGGCTGAGTAAACCTCAGCTGGTGCCACACAGGGCTGTCGCATTGACCTTCTTTAGGATAATTTCAGTCCTCTTTTTCTAAAAAATTTGTTACTGTACTTGCTGTGGTGGAAACAATTTAGGGATGAATAATTTCTTTTGGTCCCTAGAGGCACCAGTGGCGCTCTCTCCCCCTCTCCCTTTTTCTCTTGTACTCTCTCTCTCTCCCCCCTCTTCTTTTTCTCGGTCTTGCGACTGAATTAACATAAAGGAACAGTGACAACAGCAAGCTGAAAAGCATAGCTGGGGGGGAGGATTAAGTATATCATTGAAAGGAATTATGTTGTAAATGACTGGGAGGGGTAGGGGCTTCTGTTCCTTGGTCCCATCTGGTCCTTAAAGAATACCTTGTTATAATTACCCCCAGATGGTTCCTGCTACACTGGGGTCTGGACAGCCAGGTGCCACTGTGCCCTGCTGGGTGTGATATTCATTGCTACATGCAGTGACAAAAATGGACTTTATTGAAACCTAATTTCTTCCAGGGTATTACACAAATATGAAATGAACCTAGCTCATGGACAGAGAGCTTTGTTTGTTTCCAAGCTGAACAGGCTCACCTAAGACAAGGCCGCCTGGTTATTCTACTTTTAACCACTATCCTAAAAGGGAGAAGCAAAAACAATTGACAATGTGTGCTGGATTTAATTTGGTATTTTCAATAATGGCGGTAGTCCCTGTCAATGCTAAGGATTAATCTCTTGTTTATAGGAAATTCTAAAATAATATCTAACTAAGCTTTCCAAGACCATATTTTGAGCATTTTGTTACTGAAATTAACAAGAAGTGAAGTAAGTTATGGTAGTTTCAAGCCATAAACACATTTTTATATTAGTGAACAGATACTTACAGAACTCAAAATTTAATCACACATTACTCACTATAAAATATACCACACACCAGACCAACTAATTTAAAAAATGGATTTGAACGTCTTGTGCTGTACTTGCTGTACTTTAGCAATGACTTTAATGTAGAAATGTAACAAAATGAAAAATAAATATTTTTAAATGGTTAACTGTCTGGATATGCGCAAGGATAGGACTTTTTGAAATTATGTTTTCTTTAAATTTCTAATAGGGAATTTCATTTTTAATTTTTAATATAGTTAATATATTTTAAAAGTAAAAAACAGAAAATTAAGGTAAAAATAAAATTTTATGATCCAATTATATCCAATTGATTATATTTTAGTTGTATTTGTAACAAGTCTAGGAATTCTTATGTTGGGGAAATATACAACAGAATATGTTTTAGGGTCTTGCTAACTAATTAAAATACAAAAAACTCCTCCATTTTATGTCTTTTAATTATGTTTATATGTTAATATTTTAGGAAAGTTACTTAAATTAGTAACTTTAAATCTTGAAATTTCTGAAATAGAATTTGGAAAATTTTAATATGAAAATACTTGAGAATTAGAATGAAGAACAGAAAATGAATATATTTGATCGCCTTTTATTTTTGCCCAGAAGTTGCAATTACAAATGTGATATAAAGAAAACACAAATAGGGTTCATTCTAATGAGAATATTGTCCTTCAATCCCTTGCGGAATACATGCTGAAACTGGGAAATCAAACCTCTTATCTCTCTCTCTCTCTCTCTCTCTCTCTCCCCCTCTCTTTTTTTTACTTTTCATTTTATTTGAAAAGCAAAGAGGCAGAGATATTCCATCCCCAGCTTCACTCCCCAAATGTCCTCAAGGTGAAGTCTGGGCCAGACTGAAGCCAGGTGCCAGAACTCCATCCAGTTCTCCCACCTGAGTATCCTGGAGCCAAGTATTTGAATCATCACCTGCTACCTCCCAGTGTGTGCATTAGCAGTGTCCTGACTGGGAAGAGTAGTCAGGAGGAGTGACTTAACTGCCACACCAAACACCTGCCTTCAAAACACTTCTTGATGCACATTGAAGAGGGAGTTAAGCACATAAACAAATAATCAAATAGTGGCAAATGATTTTAAAGACTGGAAGTTATGAGTCAGGAGTAATAATCCTGTCAACTAAAAAAGAATAAGTTGTATATATCTTAGAAAGAAGACATTGATGTGAAAGTCTGTTTGTAATTACAGTACCAATATTCTGTATAACCTTACTATACTTTTGAGACAAAACAATTCTATTAGTATCCACAATATACAAATATATTTCAAAAAGTTCATGGAAAATGAGTATTAACCAAAACTGTGCATGGACTCCAAATATTTTGCACCAACACAAACCACTTTTAGTGCTGCTTTCTCCATGAAGTTTTTGAAGTGCCTTCACGTATAGGATACGTAGCACTACAATGAAGTAGGGTGAAAGAATTCTGCAGGAGGATCCAGGGCACTTGCGCTCTCGCTCCCTCTTGGTGCCCAGAGCCCTGTGGTTGCGGACGTCCACTGAAACCACACGGAACTTCAGAGTCCTCATCTGCAAAAGGATCATAAAAGGACTTGATTACAAGATTATGTTTGTGTTTTTAAGAATTTATATGTTTGGGGCCAGCATTGTGGCTGCTCCACTTCTGATCCAGCTACCTGTTAATGGCCTGGAAACAGCAGTGGAAGACAGCCAAGTGTTTGGGTCCCTGCCACTCACGGGGGAGATCTGGATGACTCTCCTGGCTCCTGGCTTCAGCCAGGCTCAGCCTTGGCCATTGAGGCCATCTGGGTAGTGAACCAGCAGAAGGAAGACCTCTCTCTGTTTCTCTCTCCCTCTCTCTCTCTGTAACTCTACCTTTCTGAATAAATAAATTGACAGATAATTACATGTTTGATGTTATCATGGGAGATGCAGGAAAGCATGAGATTATAGTGGTCCAAGCATTCACATTTAAGATATAAATGATGACAGGTTAGAGGAAATGGAGAAGAGAGAAGAGGAAGACTTACGTGGAATGTTTAAATATTCCATCATTTCTGTAAATATTGCATTAAGGTGTGTTTAAAAATAAGGGATTTCCATTGCAATTTGATTTCCTTCTTTACCTACTTCATTCTTCACTGAGCCAAGCATTTCCTTGAAACCTGTTCCTTGACATTTAATAATTTGGAGAAGTGAATTTGAGAAAAAAGCATTGAAGCAAGAGAAATGTCTGTGCTTGCTTTAAAAAAATCCCCACTGGCTTGAGCCTTTTAGCATTTGTTACGGATTTTTTTTTTTTTAAGATTTGTTTATTTATTTGAAGGTCAGAGTTACACAGAGAGAGGAGAGGCAGAGAGAGAGAGCTCTTCCATCCGCTGGTTCACTCACCAATTGGCCTCAATGGCTGGAGCCGCAAGGATGTGAAGCCAGGAGCCAGGAGCTTCCTCTGGGTCTCCCATGTGGGTGCAGGGACCCAAGGACTTGGACCATCTTGTACTGCTTTCCCAGGCCACAGCAAAGAGCTGGATCAGAAGTGGAGCAGCCAGGACTCAAACTGGCACCCATGTGGGATGCCAGCATTGCAGGCAGCAGCTTAACCCGCTATGCCACAGCGCCACCCTGGTTGTGTTTTGTTTTGTTTTGTTTTGAAAGGCAGAGGGCTAAGGTTTCTCTCATCTCCTGGTTCACTTCCCAAATGCCCCACAAGGCCCAGGAACACAACCTAGCTCTTTCACCTGTTTAGCAGGTACCTAACAACCTCAGCCATTATCTGATGCATTCCAGGGTCTGCTTTAACAGGGAGTTGGACTTGGGGGTAGAGTCTGGGATCAATTCCAGGCACTGAACTATGGGATGCTGATGTCTCAAGCAGCGTATTGACCACTAAACCAAGGGCCTGCCCCACCTCTGCTCCCTTTTCTGGTATACTTAGCAATCAGCATTAAGGATAATCTGATTTAAGTTTTGGAAAATTATTTGAACAAAATAATGGTTTTGGATGTCTATATTAAAACATTAGAAGACCAAGTTCAGTGTCCCATATGGGCACCAGTTCGTGCTCTGGCTGTCCCACTTCCAATCCAGCTCTCTTCTATGGCCTGGGAAAGCACTGGAAGATGGCCCAAATCCTTGGGCCCCTGCACCCCTGTGTGAGACCCGGAAGAAGATTCTGACTCCTGTCTTTGGATCAGTGCAGCTCTGGCGGTTGCAGCAATCTGTTCAGTGAACCAGTGAATGGAAGACCTCTCTCTCTTTCTCTCTGCTTCTGCCTCTCTGTAACTCTGCCTTTCAAATGAATAAATAAATCTTAAAAAAAAAAAAAAAAGACCAAGTTACTTTTCTCCAATTTGGTACAGGCTATGGTTGATTTGTTATACTTCATTTACTGAGTAATGTCAATGTCCTGGGAGATTACAGAACATTCTACACACAGACATACAGAGGCACCGACACACACACACACACACACACATTCACATACACACATTTAACAGGCTTGCGGTTCCTAGCGAATGAAACATCACAGTTCATGACACTTAGAAAGTGAAGAACAACGTTTGGTCGATAATTCTTCCGTTAAAGTTTCAAAATTACCTGCTTTCACTAAGACATCTGATAATACCCTTATATGGAATTAACAGAGCTAGAATTACAACCTTTAATTCAAATACAACCTCAACTTGAATTTTTTAATCCTTACAATGGTTTCTAATATAATACCTGGCAGCTGCTCATCTAATTTGTTTGTACAGTTTCAGTGATAGAAAGCTCTTTATTTTTACAAAAGAATCTTTCAATATGGAGATATTCTGATTACTAAAAAAAAAAAAGTCCTCATTTTAAGTTGGACTCTGCCTTCCTCTAGTTCAGTTTCTTGCTCTCAAGAACAATTTTGTGTTGACAACTGAACAAATACCATCTTAACCAAAATTAGAGATCTTATAATTATATTTTTAAATTCCAGCACTTTCCAGATTTCTTAGGATTCCTGCTGTTCTTGATGCACCTGCAATTTTTTTTTCTAGGAGGTCCTCTTCCTACTCTAAAAAAATTTTGAGGGATCCCTTGTGATCAGAAACTATTTTCTTATGTATTAGTGTATTTCTACTGTTAAGAGTTTACCATCTAATAGACATGCAATAAATGTTTATTGAATAAATGAACACCTACTACTCATTCAATATCTATTATTTTCTTTGTACAGAGAATGCGAACACAATTGTGACATTATCCTCATTCTTGAGTGATTCAGAATTGAGATCTAAACTGGGATAAATGATATGAGAATGATTAAAACTAAGTCTAACCAGGCTTTAAAGAATTAGGAGATTATACCCAGCAAGTTTTTTCAGTAAAGTGTTACACTGGTCTCTGCAAGGTTCTTGAGGAAAAGCCACAACTTCCAGCTATAATAATGGAGTGAGACTCAAAGGCACAGAGTCAAGAGAAGCTCCCTTATTTGGAGGTAACCCTATTCTTTAGACAGTGGCCACTGAAACTGAGCAAGGGTGCTGCCTGAGAGTTGTGTGCTGCTATGACTAGAGAAAAACATGTGTGCAATGTTGGGCCCAGAAAAGCATGCTCCAAGGCGAAGTCCTCACAAGTGGCATCCGTGTCTCTCTGACTTTCTCCAGCTCTCTCATTCTCCCTTAAGGCAAGACATAGAAACTAGAAGTCCTCTTCCCCAAGATAGATCGTTGAAGCCAGAACCCATTGTGCCAAGTCAGCCACAAAACCTAAAATACTACTCTTTTGGTGTAAGGGTTAGCTATCCAAGAATTCTTTGACTCACCTTGTTTGATTGTAAATCATAAGACCTTGATTGCAGAAAGTGTACATCCCTTACCTGAGAGGAAGGAATGCAGCACAGGGAAGCCAAGAAGAACCGGAACAGATCCACTTCGCTGGGTTTGGTATTTTACTGTTAGGTTTTACCCTCTTTGTTCAATTATATTTCCATATGACTGTTCGTATTTCATCAATTTAAGCACAAAAATGGATAGTTCATCCTGCATTTTGGGGTCTTCTTTATGAAGCTTCCCAGGTTATATAAAACTATGACCGAAAGAACGGTTTATGCTTTTCTCCTGTTAACCTGTCTTTTGTTATTGGGGTGTTGGCCACCAGCATTTATGGCAAACAAGAAAGAGATCATCCCCTTAATTTCCCCTACACCCTTTAGGAGTTAATTCCCTCAGTGTATGGGATGGAGCAGCAGCACTTAGCCCAACACTGCTTGTCATGAACTTCCAGAGTCTGCTCTGGTTCTATTACTGAGTAAAGTAAAAAAGAGTACCATGAAGGAAAAATATATTTCCTTCCAAATTTTCTTGAAAATAGTTGAATAATAATGACAAATGATTCACACAGAATTCCAGAAAATGATGAATTGAATGACTGAGCACATCTCACTTGCTATACAAACTAAATAATGAGGGGAGTAGACAGTAGTTGGTGGGAAAAGATGCTATTCGAAGAGTGGATTAAAATTTGAATTTTAGATTTGGATTTTGGCTTTTCTGGGTCTTTTGTTGAAATATAAGATTTTCTAAAATGTCAAATGTTTTCTTCTTGGCTTGGAAATTTATAAGAAATGAAAGTCACAGCACAAACATAAATTCCTCAAGATCCGCAATTCTGTAACAGCCATCCTAACACTGTGGTGAGCAGGAGCCAGTGATTCCATCCAGGTCTCCCACATGGGTAGTAGGGTCCCAAAGTACCACAATACCAGTCCCCAAAATACAACTCCCTACTCTATACTCATTGTCTATTATTCCAAGCTGTTACAAAGGCCTTTGGCATCTGACTTCTTCCATTTCTTTCTTTCTTTCTTTCTTTCTTTCTTTCTTTCTTTCTTTCTTTCTTTCTTTCTTTCTTTTTTTTTTTTTTTTTTTTTTTTTGACAGTGAGAGAGAGAGACAGAGAGAAAGGTCTTCCTTTGCCGTTGGTTCACCCTCCAATGGCCGCTGCGGCCAGCGCAATGCGACCGGCGCACCGCGCTGATCCGATGGCAGGAGCCAGGTACTTATCCTGGTCTCCCATGGGGTGCAGGGCCCAAGCACTTGGGCCATCCTCCACTGCACTCCCAGGCCACAGCAGAGAGCTGGCCTGGAAGAGGAGCAACTGGGACAGGATCCGGCGCCCTGACCGGGACTAGAACCTGTGTGCCGGTGCCGCAAGGCGGAGGATTAGCCTAGTGAGCCGAAGCGTCGGCCTTCCATTCCCTTTCACGACGTCTCTGTCAACATCCCTCCTCAGCTCAGCCTTCCAGCTACGTGGAAAACAGTGTTATGACTTCTTCCATTTGTGCAGGATCCTCACATTTTAAATTCAGTGAGCTCCTGTTCTTCCCTCTGAAACAGGCCAAAGTGATTGCTTCAGCATCACATACACTGAAATTAGAATAGATTCGCATGGCTTCCACACAAGCATGACATGAAAATTCATGAAGCATTTCATATTTGTACAGTGCTTGATTCCACTTACACAGGGTTCTTAGAGTAGTCAAATTCATGGAGACAGAACTTACAATGCTCGCTGCCTGGGAGTTGGTGGAGGGTAGCATGAGAAGTTATTACCAGATAGCGTGACAAATTGAAAAGAAGTCTGCGGGATGGTGATGGTAACACAACAACACAAACATGGTTAATGAGACCTAGACACTTTAAAATTACAGGGATGAGGGCCTGTGTTGTGGCGTAATTGGTTAAGTCGCCACCTGGGAGGGCATTGCGCATCAGAGCATTGGTGAATCTGAGGCTGCCCCACTTCCAACCCATCTCCCCATTGATGTGCCTGGGAAAGCAGCAGAAAATGGTCCAAGTATCAGGACATCTGCCACCCACATGGGAAAACCAGATGCAGCTTCTCTTTCCTGGCTTCAGCTTGGTTCAGCCTTGTTTATTGGAGCTAGTTAGGGAGTGAACCAGCAGATAAAAGATGTCTTTTTTCTCTGTCTCTCCTTCTCTGTCACTCTGCTTTTCAAATAACTAACTAAAAAATAAATCATTTAAAAGTGATCAGGATGATATATTGTAAATTGTATCTATGTTATCACAATTTTTAAAATAACTGCCAGAAATCTGTGGTCCCTTTCCTTTCTATGCATCTTTATATCCCAAAGGAATTAAGCACTCCTATTTTTTAATCAGTAGAATGATATAGTTGCACCCTACATGGTTGCCAAGGACCATAACCTTAAACTCAACTGTTAGTCAATACTCATCAAATACTTAGTTGGACAACATAAATTTGCAAAGGATCACATGCATGAAATGTAACCCATGTGTTCCTACAGATACAAAAATTCTATCATTTGGAATTACCTTCACAAACAGAAAAGAGATCATGCATCTAGAACATGTGGTTTCTTCTCTTGTAAAAACTGCTTTTATTTGAATTAATTTTGCATTATATCATCATTGGCCAATGCTAACAGCCACTACGGGAAATAGTCCTGTGAAATCTATTTAATGCATGGATGCTGCTGAGGACGGTGAATTGTTTCTCTCTCTCTCTCTCTCTCCCCTTCCCTCTCTTTCTATCTGTCTCTCTCTCTATAGATAGAGAGATAGAGATAGAGATAGAGATAGAGATAGAGATAGAGATAGAGATAGAGATAGAGATATTTATATGAGGGAAAACTATTTTTTTTTTTTTTTGGACAGGCAGAGTTAGATACAGAGAGAGAGACAGAGAGAGAGTTATAGAGAGACAGAGAGAAGGGTCTTCCTTCTGTTGGTTCACTCCCCCCATTGGAGATCCAATTTGGATCTGAAGCCGGAGCCGGGTGCCTCCTCCCAGTCTCCCATGCGGGTGAAGGGACCCAAGCACTTGGGCCATCCTCCACGGCACTCCCGGGCCACAGCAGAGAGCTGGACTGGAAGAGGAGCAACCAGGACTAGTATCCGGCGCCCCAACCAGGACTAGAACCTGGGTGCCTGCTCCACAGGCAGAGGATTAGCCAAGTGAGCCGCGGTGCTGGCTGGGAAAACTTCTTAATTTGAACTCTAGAAATAGTTTCACTTTCTTCTTCTTTGGAAGCAACATGAATAATGTAATTGTTTATGTTCTCATTTCTGCCTACCTTGCAAAATGCTTAGAGACCAAATGCCTATTCTAGCATTTTCTAGATCTTATCTATGTACTCTATGTACTCATTTACTGCTGACTTCAAATTATTTATTTAAATTTATTTTATTTACTATGTTATCCACTTTTCCTTTTACTTTTTGGCATGAACCACTTTAAATCTATTTTTGAATAAGTGAGTAATAAATAAAACTCATAAAATCAGCTTCTCACTAAGTTCCTACTGCATGTTGCACGTATTTCTACTATTGTTTTTTTTTTTTGTTTTTTGTTTTTTTTGTTTGTTTTTGTTGTTGTTGTTGTTGTTGTTTTTACAGGCAGAGTGGACAGTGAGAGAGGCAGACAGACAGACAGAAAGGTCTTCCTTTGCCGCTGGTTCACCCTCCAATGGCACGAGCCAGGTGCTTCTCCTGGTCTCCCATGGGGTGCAGGGCCCAAGCACCTGGGCCATCCTCCACTGCACTCCCTGGCCACAGCAGAGAGCTGGCCTGGAAGAGGGGCAACCGGGACAGAATCTGGCGCCCTGACCGGGACTAGAACCCAGTGTGCCGGCGCCGCAAGGCGGAGGATTAGCCTAGTGAGCCGCAGCGCCAGCCTCTACTGTTGTTTTTTTACAATTTATTTGTATTTATGTGTATGTCATTCACACCAGACAATGAACTCTTTTAGTGCATGATCCATGTCCTATTATTATTGTTGTTGTTTATTTCAGCCCAATCAGAATGCCTAATAAAATACATATAAATAACTTTAATTGAACCGGTATGTAAGTGGAAATGAGAAATGTATTTTTAGAAAACAATGTAAAATTCATCTTTTAACTCATAGCATGTCAATTTTTTGCAAGCACGTTATTACTTTCAGGAATACTGAAAAATAAAATTTGAAAACTCAGATCAGCTGCTGATAGAATTTGTAATACAGAAGCTCTGATTTATCATATTTTCATTTGGCTGTTATAAACAGCCAGAGGCCGGAGCTGGGCCAATCCAAAGCCAAGAGCTAGGAGCTTCTTCCAGTCTCTCAGATGGGTGCAGGGGCCCAAGCACTTGGGCCATCTTCCACTACTTCCCCAGGCCATAGTAGAGAGCTGGATTGGAAGTGGAGCACTGGGACTCGAACTGGTGCCCATATAGGATGCCAGCACTGCAGGCAGTGGCTTTACCCACTATGCCACAGTACCGGCACCTCACACCTTTTTGAATGCCGATGTTTAAAATGTAAATATGATTTACCTCAAGTCTTATCTACTTAAAATTTTTTATTGGCTCTGTACCATTCACAAGATTAATTTGCTTCTGCTTAGGATGGCATGTGCAGTTTCAGCCTGTTTTTCCACCTCTGTCTGAGGAAATGTCCTAAATACTTGCAGCTCCTTGCTTGTTATTATTATTTTGTTGTTGTTGTTGACAGGCAGAGTGGACAGTGAGAGAGAGACAGAGAGAAACCTCTTGCTGTTCTTCACCTAACCAGATAATGGGAAGAGCAGAGGTGTTAAGGTCAAATGAATCTAAGCTCAGGTTTCAGTCTTACCACTTGATGTACCTAAAACTGGAAGGAGGGAGAATGGATCAAAATGCTATTGAAAATCTCATTGCTTCTAAATCATTACCAGCTCAGTCTCTTTAATTAATCTGTAAAGGTCAACATACTTGCTTTAGAGAAAATTTTGTGAAATATCTGCTTATGTTATTGAGGCTGTCTGAAAATTGTAATCATTAGCTTCGAAGAGAAGAGCCCTAGTGGTGGAGCAATGACTTCTAATAAGATTTAGTCAGCAAAGACATCGAGTAGAGGTCGCCATGGCTGTGAAGGAACTGTCAGCAGGAAAGTAGCTAAAGAGAACTGGAGGACAAGAATTGGTCCCAGGAACTGCTCCTCAGCCTCCTGTTGCCAGAAGAACCCATGCTCTGAGAGTTCTCTTTGCCCATTTCAATTGGAAAATTTGAGCTTCAGAAAGAGCCACAGTTGTCTTGAAATCTCCTTTTGAAATTCTAGGCTCCTCTCAGAAGGCAACAAGATAAAACAAGGGTGATCCTCAACCTTTGGTAACATAACAGTCACAGCAAATTAGATTTTGGTTCAAAACCATGGAACAAAGTAAAATAAATTTGTTCAGAATTAACTTCTCTGTGAATTGTGAGATGTCAAGTGATCTACACTACTATATTTGTATTTAGCTGTATTTAAATTTTTTCTTCAGTAACTATTCTACAAAGGAAAACTTTAAAACAATGTATCTTCAAAATAAACACAGCAAAAGATTCTAAGTGAAAATGTTTTCTATTACTTTTGGCTGTGTATGGCCATGTGGGTTTTCAACATCTTAGGAATATATGTAGAAAAAAAAAGGTATTCCCTTTTATGTTTCAAAAAATAGCATGTGTTAAACTCAGTAGAGTAGGCAATATTTAAGGTCAGGGCAACTCTTCCATTTTTAGTGATAAATAATTTTCTCAAATTCCACAGAAAGACTTTGCATGGATCATAAAATTGTATTTGTAAGGCATAAAACCAAGTTTACTCTGTCTTCAATTTCCATAGGTTTGAAGGGCACTCATTTTCCTTTGCTTGGGGCAAGAAGAGGTAGCAAGAACAAAAAGGCATTTTGGAAAGTATCAAAATCAAAACACGAAGTATGAATTCCGTTTCTCACAATATAAATCCCACATTCTCTCTGAATCTTAAAAGAAAAAGAGGAAAGGATGGAATGAAGAGGAGGGAGGGAGAGGGAAAAGAACAGAAGTCTCCAGAGGAAGTGCTTCTTCTGCACTCAGCTTTCTAGAGTTTTGTTTATTTATTTGCTTAGTTTTGCTTTGTTTTGCTGACCTCCCCCTGGTCCCACCAAAATTCACTTCTGGATTTTATCTTCCTCTGGATTTTATCAGTCCCCGGCTGCAGCTCTGCCTCTGCATCCTCAAACATTTCCTACTGGAAAACCTTCCAGAGCCTGAGCAGCAGTGTTAACTGGCAGCACAGCTGGAAGCTGACACCAACATTTGACTTCCTCTTAAGGGGGCAGGTAAATTACCATTTCTGTTACAAAGATTTTTACAGGCCTCCTTCTTAGGATTCCCATACTTCTGTGAGTCATTCAACCTCAGATTATCACCACTCAGCATCTGATCTACACTTAGTTTTTTTTTTTTTTTAATTTTAACATTTAAAAGAAGAAAAGTGCAAAACCTGATATAAAAATACTCATCCGAACTCCAGGAAAATTTTTGTAATTTTAACTCAGATTTAAAGGAAAGAAATGTACATTCAGATGCACACATATGTACTCATGAGTGTACATAGAATTCCATATCTCATCTAGAACCATACACAGTACATGAATGTCTCCGTTGTTCCTTTACTCAAGTTCATTACCAGTCTTTCCCTCTTCTAAACAATGCCAAGACATTGATGTAGCTCTTTCCAATCTGTGTTCTAATGTTTTTACGTACATATATGTGTGTATCTTTACCACCAATACATTGTACTGCTTTGTATGCTTTAAAACTTGATATAAATGTTATTGTGTCATTCAGCAAGTTACCTGATAACATTTTGCAAACTCCCTTAATATATATATATATATGTGTGTGTGTGTGTGTGTGTGTGTGTGTATGTTCAGTTACAACTGCTGTTCCTACCAGTTTATTCACCCATTTTCCTGCTGATGTTCATTTTTGTTTTTGTCATTGCTCCTTCACTATGAATAATATTGTAAAGTGACCAGGTACCTGCCTTGGAGAGTCTGTCTACTTTCTGGATCACAAAGTGTGCCCACATTCATCTTCAATAGATGCTATCAAGATATTTTCCCAATTGGTTGAGCGAATGTGCATCTCGCAGGCAGAGAGTACACATTGCCATTATTCCACACTTACCATATTTGGTTTTATAAGGCTTAAATTTGTTTATTTGGCAACACAATGGGAGTGAAATGTTACCTCAGTGTACATTTAATTTACATTTCATTTTATGAAGAGTCAGCATCCTTCATATCCTTGTTGACCATTCTTTCTCCTTTAAATTACTATTTGTGAACTTTGATTGTTTTGTTCCTGGGATGCCTCATTTCTTTTTTTTCCCCCTCTCCTTCCCTCCTTTCATCTTTCCCTCCTTCCTTCCTTCCTTCTCTCCTCCTTCCCTTCTTTTCTTTCTTTCTCCCTTCCTTCCTCTCTTTTTCTCCTCTCTTTCTTTCCTTTTTCTCCAAGTTTTATTAAATAGTGACCCTTTTTTGACTATTGAGAATTAAACACATGAAGCTCATTACTCTTTAACACCAATTTTGCAAAATATTACTAATTTTCTAGAAAATGTATACTAGGAGTTGTTCTTTAACTTGATAAAAATGTCTACCAAAAAATTTCACCAGACTTCACATTTAACAGCAGATTTTGGAAGCATCTTCACTGAAGTCAGAAGTAGAAAGAGAAGGGATATAAAATGACTACTCTTAACCCTTAAAATGAAAAAAGAAAAAGACAAAGAATAAAAAAATGTACTTAAGATTTGGCAAGAAAGAAGTAAAATTATTTTCTAACATTGTGATTTTCTATATAGAAGACCTGATCATAAGATATACCATTTAAAATGAGATCATCATAGATCAACAGAAACCATTATGTTCTTATATAACTGCAACAACCAGTTAGAAAAATGCATCTCTTTTGAACTGTGGGTTCTTCATGACTCCTGCTAGTTTTTTTTTTTTTTTTTTTCTTGCAAGTTCTGAACCTCAGACAGGGTTTTCTGCTGTGCTAGTTTTGAGTTTCACTCTCTGTTTTGTTTTTTTTTTAAAGCCATGTTAAGGTGTCAAAAGAAAACTTTCATGTTCTTTACGCTTTTTCTATTTTTGAGATAATATTTTTAGGCTTGTTCCAGTGACTGGGATGCTTTTAGTTGTAACCCTTTGGTCAGAGGTTTTCATGTCTTTCACAATTCTCATAGATCAAATCCGCATCCGGAAACCGGAGAAAATGTTTCTACTGCTTGGAGACTGATATTAACTCTCCAATATGAGAGAATGCTGAATTAAATAGCAGTGGGTTTGTTTTATTTACACTTGTAAAAAATGCTACAACAATATCTACTTGGCAAGTTCAGAGGATTAAATTAGACAATATGTATACAATTGGTACCATGCAGTTAGAAAGAAGGAAAAGTTCAGTAAGTAATAGCTGGTTTCTGCTGCTACTGCTTTAATGTCCTTCAAGAGCTGCTTCCCCAAAGTTGGCTGAGCTATTCGCAAAGTCACCCCATCATAGGTGGCTGGACTGGGAACCAGATGTGTAACTTAAATGTATTTTAAAGATTTATATATTTACTTAAAAGGCAGAGTTACAAAAAAAGAGGGAGGGAGGTAGAGAGGAAGGGAAGTAGGGAAGTAGGGAAGGAGATTTACTCTCCAAATGGCCACAACAGCCCCCCGCTGGGTCAGGTTGAAGCCAGGAGCCAGGAACTCCATCCGGGTCTCCCACGTGGGTGCAGGGGCCCAAACACATGAGCCATCTTCTGCTGTTTTCACAGGCACATTAGCAGGGACCTATATTGGAAATGGAACAGCTGGGTCTTGAATTGGGACTTATATGGGATTTATTTATTTATTTATTTTAATTTATTTATTTTAAATATTATTTATTTATTTATTTATTTTTTATTGATTTGAAAGGCAGAGTTGCACACAAAGAGAGGCAGAGGCAGAAGCAGAGAGAGCTCTTCCATCCGCTGGTTCACTCCCCAGTTGGCCACAATGGCTGGAGCTGTGCCCATCTGAAGCCAAGAGCCAGGTGTTTCTTCCAGGTCTCCCACATGGGTACAGGGGCCCAAGGGCTTGGGCCATCTTCTACTGCTTTCTCAAGCCATAGCCGAGAGCTGGATCAGAAGCGGAGCAGCCAGGACTTGAACTGGTGTGTATACGGGATGCCGGCACTGCAGGCCACAGCTTTGCCAGCTACATCACAGTGCTGGTCCCACACAAATGAGATACAGTAGGTGTTGCAGGAAGCTAGTTAACCCACTACACCACAATGCCAACCCTGAAACTTAAATTCTAAAATGTAGAAAGCAAGATTCATGATTCACAAATAGGGAAATTGTTGAAGGTAAGAAACAAATAGAAGTAATAAGGCATGTTTTTCAATGGTCATAGATAAACATTAACAAGGGTCCCTTATTTATACATCATCATCAGGAAATTTCATATAAAGGAGTTTCCCCTTTGTCAAAATCTTACTGCTTAAATAATTGCTTTTGATGGCAATTTTTATAAGATATCCCCCTTTCTTCCTGATCAGTAAATACCATATATGATTTCCTGTTATCTGGGCAGGTTATCAGTAATTAGCTAATTCTAGCTTTACGGGTTCATTCATAGTACTCCATAGGGCTTGGTATTGAGTTTCATTCACAAAATGATACTATGTTCTTTAAGCCAGTTAAAGCTGTGCTGGGGATGAGGTGAGGGACAGAATCGAGCGCAGTTCTTTTTCTGTTGGTGGAACGTCCAGTGGAGAGAGCTCAATCACAATTGCTTGAGTATGACTGACAGATGTTCCACTTTGAAAACTGGACAGCTCCTGAACTTCTCCAGGTTTTCTTTCTTCAAGGTGCAATAACTAGGTGCTGGTGCCAAAGACTGTGACAGCTGTCACATCTGTAGTAAATAACCTCATTGGTTCTGATGTAGATGATCTGTAGAGCACACCACCATGGAGGTGAGTTTCAACTGGCATTATAACCAGTAATAATAAGCAATAATATTGTCGATGGCATTATTTATTTTGAACAGAGTATCCAGAGTAAATTTTTTAAAGACAGATTTGTTTACATTTCTGATGAGCCCTATGATGATACCCTGCTGCCATAACAATCAATCCATCCCCTTCCCTATGGCCTGCAAGGCACCCTGCCTAATTCTTGCTCTCACCTTGCTCCTCTCTCATTTTACATCACCTCAACTGCACTGATCTTTTTCGTGTTTTACTTTTCTACTTTGACCCTGTGGAATTTGCTACACAACTGGAATGCTGTTCTTCCCGGTCTTCCTGCCTCTCTGCTTCATGCAAGTTGGGTCGCTTCCCAATCGTCAGCTGGTCAGAAAGGGTGTCTCACACCAGGTTGGATAAAATTATGTCACCCACTCCTACTGGTGTTGGTCAATTTGTTTTTAAGGGCACTTAAAAGTATTGGGCAGTTACTTGTTTCTGTCCTGTCAGACTCTCTCATTTACAAAGTAAAACTCTAGAAGACCAGGAAATTTATTCACCTTGATCACAACTAAATTTTCAGAACCTAAAGTGGTGCCTGCGCTTAAAATACAAGTTGAGTGAAGACAAAAATCCACCACAACACCCATTATCATATTTGAAGTATGACATTTTTCAGGTTTCTAATGCCCTAAATTCTTTGAAAACTATTCCTTGATTTCTCTTAAAGTTCCTGTAAAAATAACAATGATTTTGAGGTGGCTACAACCAATTATTCAAAATTTGGTCACCAAGGATTTCTCAAACTTAACCGATAATCAAAACTGCAAAGACAATGCAGTAGTTAGTTGCCACTAACCTAAAACAGTAGAACTATTCCTTCAAGTTTCTTTTCAGTAATCAAGATGTCCTTCATCTCATTACCATGGTATGCTTTTATAAATTTATCTCCTTCCTGCTGACAAACATAGGACTTAAAATTATCAACTGTACTCATTTTAATCTGGACTTCCTCAAGTCTTAAGAAAAATGCATCATTTTAATAATAAAGTCCAAGTGCTAAGTCTGATGCCTGTATGAGAAACCAGATTATGTCAAGTTCTGAATGCTTGCTTCCCACATGAGCTGTTTCTCTTGCATGTTCAAACTCTTCCTTGCTCCTGACTTCTTCCCTTTCACAACTTGAAAAACGTTCACTTGACTCTGCTGCCCCCTCTAGATGCCAATTTTTCTTTCTTTTTGTTCTTTGTCAAAGTGCTTGCAGGAGTGGTCAGCTTTGATGATCTACACTTTCTTTTAAGTTCTTATATGTGGTTTTGATCTCCACACACTTTTTAAACTATACTTGAAAAGCCTATTTTGAATGCGTCTCTTTCTTCTGACCTCAAAACTTTATTATAGATTTATCATTTCTTATAATCTTCAGAATAACCTTTAAGAATCTGTATTATCAATCCATTTTCAATTAGGAAAAATGACATTAACAGGCATTAAATAATAGCTCACAAAAGGTAGAATTAGATTTGAACTCCATTCTTTCTACCTGGTCATGTTAACTTTCCAAAATAGAGGAGCACAGGGAGAATTAGTATATGTATTATGTTTTGATTATTTCCTTTTTTTTGAAGGTAGAGGTTAACCTAAATGCTAGTATAGCAACAACAAATTCATCCCTAGGGGAAGCTAATGGCCAAAGAGGCATTTAATCTAGCAATTAAGATGTCTGCATCCCACATGAGAGCACCTGGGTTCAAATTCTTGTTCCAGTGCCCGATTCCAGTTTCCTGCTATTGCGGACTGTAGCAGGCAACAGTGATGGCTCAAGTTACTGGGTTCCTGCTAACCTAGTGGGAGATCTGCATTGAACTGATAACCTCTGGTTTCGCCCCCCACTGCTGTTGTGAGTAGTTGAGGAATGAATCAGCAGATGAGGGTTCTCTCTATCTTTCAAAATAATATTATTACTATTATTATTATTGTAAAAAGACTCCAAGAAACATAGTACTTAAAGAAAAGGTACATGAGATGGGATAATCAAAGAGTTTGGGCAAGTGGGAAGGAACAATGGAAGCACTATCACTGGGAACACAATGCCAAGAAATGGGAGAAAGACATGAACTGGGTGTTAATTTAATAATAGAATATGAATAAATGTATTAACTAACATTAGCATTATTGTTATGTTTTCAATTCTATAATCTAGTGTTTTCTAATTTTTTTTTTGACAGGCAGAGTGGACAGTGAGAGAGAGACAGAGAGAAAGGTCTTCCTTTGCCTTTGGTTCACCCTCCAATGGCAGCTGTGGCCGGCATGCTGTGGCCGGCGCACCGTGCTGATCCGAAGGCAGGAGCCAGGTGCCTATCCTGGTCTCCCATGGGGTGCAGGGCCCAAGCACTTGGACCATCCTCCACTGCACTCCTGGGCCACAGCAGAGAGCTGGCCTGGAAGAGGGGCAACCGGGACAGAATCCGGCGCCCCAACCGGGACTAGAACCCGGTGTGCCGGCGCCGCTAGGCGGAGGATTAGCCTAGTGAGCCGCGGCGCCAGCTTAGTGTTTTCTAATTTTAAAAATATATTTTTAAATCTTTAGACACCTGGTCTATTCTTCTGTTAATGAAAATTTTAAATATTATGCAGAGCGTTTCTGTTATTACACTTATTATATCACTTTGGGGAGACTTAGTTTCTCCTTTCAAAAAGACTAGAGTGGGCATGATAGCAGTTTATGTGAGAATTTACCATAAGTTTAAGTGGTTAGATGTTCTCTTATGGCCTCAATACCCAGCATAGACCATATTCCTCATTAATTATATGACATCTGTTCTAGATGTGCATCAACACAGAATGGAAGGGGTTAGCTGTAGCACCCAACACTGTGATATGAATGAAGTTTACTCATAGAGAGGAAATGTTTCCCTGAGTGACATCAATAAGCAATATCTATAAAATATAGTAAGTATGAAATAAATCATAATCCCAGGAATTATTCTTTGCAATTAGGAAAATATATAGACCAAGTAATGATGTCAGATTCAAAGGACAAAAAATCCAAAAGTGAAAGTGCTATACCACAAAAACAATGGATATTTGTAAAATGTGTGCTAAAATCTTAGACAATCAGCACGATTCATTGATTTAGTAAATTTCCCAGAATAACAAAGGAAATGATGCCATATATTCATGGCTTTATAAAATCAGACATTGAGATGATCCAATTTTTGTAGCTTTCATCCCAGGCTTACAATCACAACTAGAAATTATAATGTGAATTTTTGTATGCACTCCAAAGCAAGAGGAGATGCTAATTTTCTGATGGGACAATTGCTCTCCACCTATAAATTAATAGGTTAGAATTTTAGGTTTATGGGTTAATCTGTTATACTGGCTAGTGTGCCTACAAATACCTTGTTGGTAAGAACAAGAGTTGAATAAAGAAATAAAATCATTTTTTCTTTATCCTATAGAATACTTCTTTCATAGAAATCCAACTGGATGTAAAGAAATGTGATTACATAATTTACTCTAAAATTGTATTTTTAGAATGTTGAGTTTGTAGATTTTCCACATTAATTTATTAATTAACATCATATACAGCATAAATTATTAGCAATATTGTACTCTATTCAAATCTATCCTAACTCTGGAGCAGCTACAAATTGCGGCTTCAAAATTAATGTTCCAAAATACAAGTATCTACTTTTATGAAAACTTCATCTTTTAATAAATAATACTGTATCTTATAATTGAATAAATAATTTCATGTATAAAAATAAAAGCTCTCAGAAATACTGCTTACTATTTTAAAATACTTCAAGATCAATGATGTGTAGGGTAATACAAATGAAAAAGATAAATTTTTAATATGGGAAAAGAGAAGATTGAATCTGTTACTGAAAGTAAAGTGATATATCACTCCATGCTAAACATAGTTATAAATGTTTTTCTTATGTTTCTGTTTTGTATAGTAGAAGCCATTTTTAAAGAAGTCAAAAAAAGATAAATAACATTTTCTAAAATTATGATAAACTTAATGTGTCTTTTTCAATATTAGTTATCTTTTAATGTAAAGATGTTTTATGGAAAAATGACTTTGGAAAACAAGATTCTAAAAAAAGAAAGACACTTTTGCCCTTTTATGTATGTGACTAAACAAACACCAAAGAAATGATGACACATACATTAGTCATGTCCTTTCCTTAGACACAGATTGTCAAAATTCTCTTTTAGATGGTAGCTATCAAACATATGACTGCACTGTCAGTTGAATTTATCCTTGATCAACATTTAAATTTAAACTTAAATTAATTCTTTCCAAGTGAAAATGAGCTGATCTGATGGTCTAAAATGTATTTCTAATGTTTTATTTCCTTTTTTATTTTAATCCTCCCTCTCATCACTCACCTCCCATCATATTAATGGAAAACTTTCTCAAATATAAATCTCTGTTTGAGCATCAAACCATATTTCTAGACTTAATAAATGGAACATGTTAGGGGGTGACTCACTTAACGTGCTTACCAATGTGACTGCATCATCACTATTACTGATGAAGTTCTAACCCGTGAGCCAAATCGGTGGATATTGCAATTGCTAACTAAATTTATCCTGGGCATGCATCACTGTATTTCCAGCTTCACTGATGAGATTGCCATTGCTAGCTGGACTTATGGTAAACAAACATCTGCTTGTCTCAAGTGCAACTGTAAATGTTGCCATGCAAATTATAATTTCTTAAGAATGCATCCCTTTATAACTGTATAACTGTCTCCTTTCTCTGTGCTACTCATAGGAGTTCAACAGAAAATGTCTGCTTGGCTTGGAGGAATTTTTAATAAATATATATTTTTTAATATTTATTTATTTGAAAGGGAGAGTTACAGAGAGATAGAAGGAGATATATATATATATATATAGAGAGAGAGAGAGAGAGAGAGAGAGAGAGAGAGAGAGAAAGATCTTCCATCTTGGTTTACTCTTCAAATAGCTGTAATGGCAAGGGCTGAGTCAGGCAGAAGCCAGGAGCCAGGAGATTCATTCTGGTCTCCCACATGGATTCAGGGGTCCAAGGACATGGGCCATCTTCTGTTGCTTTCCTGGGCCATTAGCAGGCAGCTGGATCAGAAGCAAAGTAGCTGGGGTTTGAATTGGAGCCCACATGGGGTGCCAGCATCACAGGTGGCGGTTGTACCCACTACACCACAACACTGATCCTTGGAGTATGTTTTAAAGTTCCAAAATGGTCTTAATTTTTATTTGGTTTGTTAATCCAAAAACTAATAATATAAAAAGGGGGGGGGGATAAAACATCCAATAAGTAATGTTTGTGTCCACATTAAAATCCTCTTTACTTATATTTTCAGGAAAGGTTACTACAGCTCCCCACTGTCATTTCACTATTTAGTTATTCTACTATACAAATTGAATTTATGAATTGTCTTCTCTTCTTCTGTATTTTGTTTGACCAATTGTGTTATATTATTGACTGATTTTCAGAGAATTAATTACTAGCTTTGAAAGAAGGTACCAAGTCCCCCAACCTATAGTAAAATGAATAAAACTTTAAAAAAATTAAAATTGGGAGCTGGCATTGTGGTATAGCTCATAAAGTGGCACCTACAACATTGGCATTCCATGTGGGCACCGGTTCAAATCCCAGCTTCTCTCCACTCCCTGCTAAGGTGCCTGGGAAAGCAGCAGAGGATGACCCAAGCGATTGAGTCCCTGCACCCATGTGGGAGACCTGGAAGAAGCTCCTGGCTCCTGACTCCAAATCAGCCCAGCCCAGGCCATTGCAGTCATTTGGGGAGTGAACCAGCGAATGGGGGAATCTCTCTCTGTCTCTCCCTCTCTCTCTGTAACTCTGTCTTTCAAATAAATAAATACATATTTTTTAAAGGAAAGAAAAATGACTGAGCTGTTTTCAAGTAAATAGTCCAAAATTTACTTTAAATTGGCCAAAATTCTCACTGGATTTCCATATACTTAAAAATGATAGTATGGCCGGCGCCATGGCTCACTAGGCTAATCCTCCGCCTTGCGGCGCCAGCACACCGGGTTCTAGTCCCAGTCGGGGCGCCAGATTCTGTCCCGGTTGCCCCTCTTCCAGGACAGCTCTCAGCTGTGGCCAGGGAGTGCAGTGGAGGATGGCCCAAGTGCTTGGGCCCTGCACCCCATGGGAGACCAGGATAAGTACCTGGCTCCTGCCTTCGGATCAGCGTGGTGCACCGGCCGCGGCGGCCATTGGAGGGTGAACCAAAGGCAAAGGAAGACCTTTCTGTCTGTCTCTCTCTCACTGTCCACTCTGCCTGTCAAAAAAAAAAAAAAAAAAAAAAAAACAATGATAGCATAATATTGTTTGAAAGCCTGCATTAGAGAGACAGATCTTCCATCTACTGGTTTACTCCCCAAATGGCCACAATGGCTAGAGGTGGGCCAGGCAAGGGTCAGGAGCCTGAAACTCTATCTGGGTCTTCTACTTGGATACAGGGGCCCAGGCACTTCTGCTGCTTTCCCAGGATCATTAGCAGGGAGCTGGATGGGAAATGGAGAGCCAGGACTCTTAATGTGAGAGCAAATGGGATGCCCACCTTACAGGCATGGCTTAATCCACTACACTACAGTGTTCAAGAAAAAGATTGTCTCCTAAATGAACAAAATACATTTCCTCTGATGCCCAATGTTTTTTATTTTAAAGAAGTTTTTATTTAATGAATACAATTTTCATAGGTACAATTTTAGGAATATAGTGGTCCCCCCCCCATATCTACCCTCCTACTCCCACTCCTGTCCTACCACCTACTCCCTCTCCCATTCCATTCTTCATTAAGATTCATTTTTAATTAACTTTATATACAGAAGACCAACTCTATACTAAATAAAGATTCCAACAGTTTGCATACATACACACACACAACGTAAAAAGTACTGTTTGAGAACAAGTTTTGCAGTTAATTCTCATAGTACAGCTCATTAAGGACAGAGGTCCTACATGGGGAATAAGTGCACAGTTGCTTATGTTGTTAATTTAACAATCACTCTTATTTATGATGTCAATGATTACCCGAGGCTTTTGCCATGGGCTGTCAAGGCTATGGAAGCCTTTTGTGACCACAAACTCCTTCAGTATTTAGACAAGGCCGTAAGCAAAGTGGAAGTTCTCTCCTCCCTTCAGAGAAAAATACCTGATGGCCAATTTTAAGTTTATTTTCTAGATAAAGAAAAGGAGAAAAGATAGTCTTCCAATACTTAATGATTGTGAATGACCATGTAACACAGAGACTCAAACCATTATTCTGTGGAAAGGGAAGGGGGTGGGGAGAACATGTAATATTCTGAAAGCAAGGTTTTAATTTTCCTTTATATACTCTTTTAAAGGAATTACTTAATGAAAATAATTTAAAGAAAAACAGGAGTATATTTACAAATGAAAATTAACACTCATGTTCTCATAATACACTTTTGCATTTTATTTAAAATTCTTTCCATTTGATATCATTCTGTTATTCTAACTAGTGAATGACATGCTTTTAGGAAGTGTATTTTAGGCCGGCGCCGTGGCTCAATAGGCTAATCCTCCGCCTTGCAGCGCCGGCACACCAGGTTCTAGTCCCGGTAGGGGCGCCAGATTCTGTCCCGGTTGCCCCTCTTCCAGGCCAGCTCTCTGCTGTGGCCAGGGAGTGCAGTGGAGGATGGCCCAAGTGCTTGGGCCCTGCACCCCATGGGAGACCAGGAGAAGCACCTGGCTCCTGCCTTCGGATCAGCGTGGTGCACCAGCCGCGGCGGCCATTGGAGGGTGAACCAATGGCAAAAGGATGACCTTTCTCTCTGTCTCTCACTGTCCACTCTGCCTGTCAAAAAAAAAAAAAAAAGTGTATATTGAATTGAATTGCATTGATTAGAAAATGTTGGGGCCAACACTGTGGCATAGTGGGTAAAGCCACTGCCTGCACTGATGGAATCCCACATGGGAGCCAGTTCGAGTCCAGGATTCTTCACTTCTCATCCAGCTTCCTGCTAATACACCTGGAAAAGCAGCAGAAGATGGCCCAAGTGCTTGGACACCTGTACCCATGAAGGAGTCCCAGAAATTCCTGGCTCCTGATTTCGTCTTGGTGCAGCCACAGCTATTGTAGCCATTTGAGGAGTGAACCAGAACCAGCAGGTGGAAGACCTCTATTTTCTGTCTCTCTTCCTCTTTCTCTGTAATTTTGTCTTTCAAATAAGTAAAATAAATTCTAAAAAAAATGTGAATAAATCCACTACTATTATTTCATCATAAGAAGGTTATGTGAGGGAGAATCATAACAGGTAATTATAAATATGTTTTTATGAGGTAACTTATACTCTTAATGCACCCAGTTTTAATTTTTTAAAACTAAGATATGCCTAATTTTATCCAGGAAAAAGTTTATCATTTAAGAACATAATTACAATAGAAACCACCTTTTCAAGTGAAAGACAAAAATCAGAAAATGCAAATGCACTCATACTCTGTGTTTCCTGAACATCTTTCTTCCTCTCAGAGACTTACAGTTCAAAATGCAGATATCTGTGTGTTAATTTTCTATTCTAGATGAGATAGTTTTACACCTGAGAATCAGAGTTTCTAGGGGTTCCTTGATCTTTCTGTTTGCTAAAGAACTTGTGCCCTCTGACTCTGTCAGCTTAGTGTCCTGATGCATAATACACTGATTTGAGAACACAGCCCTGACAGAAAAAAAAGGGTTACGGGGGTGACAAATATAAACAAGTCTTGCCTTCTTCATCTTACTTCAATATTTTCTGTTCCAGTTCTGCTTGCATATCTTCATGATTAGTGATTATTCCATTTGATTAAAATCTTCAGCTAATTAAACCTACAACCATTTCTTCTTTCTTCTTTTGGCATTCTGATCATACCCACTTCCAAACATCCAATCACACAGGCTTGTAGACAACCAGGCTTAATGACTGACTTTCTTAATCTTCAGAGTCATCATTTCTTTCTAAATCTTACTTCTTAGAACTTTTGAGATTCAACAGCTTCACCATTTTCTCACTTCCAACTTTGATTCCAGGGTGAATCTTCTGAACAAGAACCCCAACCTCTGAGCCACAACTCATCTCTCATTTTTATCTCAACTATAAACTCAAGTTAGAATCAATCTCAATGCTAGCTGTACAGCCTCTTTCAAGAAACTCTACATGAAATCGATGTGGCCAGTTTCTTACATTTTCTAACACCTCTCCAAATTGATCATGGAATTCATCCATTCTTCCCCTGTCTCTTCTTTATGCTCTCCTTTTCATGAATTTCAGTGCCAATTCAGTTTCTAATGGCTTGTGTTAAGTTTCTTCATTATTTCATAGTTCAGACTACACCTTTAGGTACTTCCTGCCCACTGAAAAGTACTCCCTTTATTTTATATACCGTAACTTTTTCTCCACTAGTGCAAAGATACATTTAAATCCATGAAAAAATAGGAATGTATCCAAGATAAAGGTGTAGAAAAGTAATAAGAGGAACTACTAGTGAGCACTGAGGAATTCCAGCATTTAGAAGCAAAAGAAAGAGAGGAAGCCAAAAACGAAAAAAGAAGCTGCCAATGAGTTGAGGAAAACCAGGAGTGCTGTGAATGTTAATAAGAGGACAGTATTTCAAAAAGGAGGAGGTGGCTGACTCTCCTAGAGATTGCTGAAAGTTTAAGGAATGTAATCAGAGTGGCCTATTGAAATACTATATTGGATATCTTTGTGATTTTGTTAAAGGCAATTTCAGTGGGATGTTGGGGAAAGAATCACTCTGTCCTGCACTGAGGTGTGGCCGTTGCAGATACATAAATACCTAATGTACACAACTCTTTAAAAATTTAACTTTGGGGTAAGATGATACCTCATTGTGGTTTTTATTTGCATTTCCCTGAAGGCTAGTGATCCTGAACATTTGTTCATGTGTCTGTTGGCCATTTGGATTTCGTCCTTTAAAAAAAGCCTGCTCATGTCCTTACCCCATTTCTTTACTGGATTTTTTGTTGGTGTTGAGCTCCTTATATCATCTGGTATTTAGTTTAAAATATTGATTCACTGAATCATGCTATGTAAATGACAATATTCTTTCCCATGTTAAAAAAAAAGACACAGAGGGGGATAGTGAGGACTCTCAGGGTACTTGCAATGTTCCATTTTTAATTTGTGTGTTCCTTATGACTGTGATTGGTGGACAAAAATCTCATTTATCTGTAAACATAAGTGCATTTCTTGGCATGTATACTGTATTTCAAAAAATTTATTTAAGTTTAACTTTGAAAGGGCACAGAGCAATGAGATTGTAGGTGAGAGTAAAAAGATGGGGTTTTATTTATAATGGGAGATTCTCTAGACATGTTTGTAGGTTGAGGGGAATGAGCTAGTAAAAGTGCGAAGAGAGCATAACCAGAGGAACAAGAACCATAAGAACCAGGAGGAGAAGGAGTAAGACCCAGAAGAGGAGTGAAGGAATCTGCATGTGTCACTGGGGAGGGGAATCTGCCTCAGTTGTAACAAAGGGAGCAAAAGAAGACAAATTTAAGTATAGGAGGAATTTTAATTATAGCAGAGAGAAAATGTGAGGTATCCCCTAGCACACTGTTTCTATTTGTTTAGTGAAATATAACATGAAAGGTGCATGTTTGGCTTTGAGTGTGAGACATGATTTAGATGTTCCCAGCTGAGCACCTGGGTTTGGTTCAATACCTGGCTCCAGTCTCCATCTAATGCACACTTGCTAATGCAGCTTTTGGAAGCTGCAGTTATGGTTCACCAGTTGTGTCCTTGCCACCCATGTGGGACATCTGGATTGAGTTCCCAGCTCTTGGCTTCAGCCTGGCCCAGACCCTGTGATTGCAGGCATTTGGGGGAATTAAACCCACGACTGGGAGATCTCCTCTCTCTCCCTCCCTCTCTCTCCCTCTCTCCTACCTGTCTCTCAAATAAATTAATTAATTAAAATTTAAAAAAAACTGGAAAACTTGAAATGAGGCCATCAACTAATAATAAGAATGGAATAGGGATGAGAAATGTTTGAGGATAGTGGGAGAATATACAAAGTAGTCTTTTTTTTTTTTTTGAGAAATAAAAGCCTACTATGAAAACATTATTGAAATGAGCCCACTCAGTAGAGTAATTTTCTCCAGATTCTCCTGTGAAAGCATGGAGAAAGTTCATGGCAGGTGTTTTTCACAATTGACATTTTGCTAGATAAGCGTCATCACAGGAAGGAAATCAAGGAGGAAGATGATATTGGCAAAGCTGTGTTAGAATAGTAGACCATAGACTGTAGAGTAGGCGAAAATGAGCATGAAACAGGGTGGGTAGAGAATCATGTGTACCTGGTGAGAAAGCACTGGATAATGTTTGTAATTTGTTTTAGTTTTTTTAACCAATTAGCATATTTCATAGACAACAATTCTAAGAATATAAGGAATACAGTGACAGTTTTTTCCTCCCTACCTTCCAGTCTCACATCCCTCCCTCCTTCCTTCTTTTCTTTTTTCTTTTTTTTTGCTTTTGAGGTAAAATATTTTTAATTTGTATTATAATCAAGGGAGACTTTTAATGTAGAAAATTGTAGTGGTGAGCTTACTTGAGCAAAAAACTTAAAACGTGGATGTTTGAAATACACATTTCAACAGACACATATTTAGTATGGGGTATGAATATGGGGACAGATGGCATAGACATAGTGAAGCAAAAATAGAGAAGATGAGGCCAAAGGAAATAGGACTCTAAAGTGTTGGTGCATTTATCTCTGTGGGTTTTCAAGTCACCAAAAGCTATGGTAGGATTTCTGGAGCAGTCAAAGGCAGTGAAATGAGAACTAAAATCATCAGGGGAAAATGTAGTATATGTAAGATGGCAGGAGGGAATAGAGTGGTACAGCTCCAGGCAGCTGTCTCAAATACCCAACCAGAAACAGATCCCCTCTGTGTCTGCCTGTTTTGCCTCTGTCTCTGCCTGCCTATGTCTTTCAAATAATGAAATTAAAATTTTACTTTTAAAGATTTATTTATTTATTTGAAAATCAGAGTTACAGAGAAAGAGGGAGAAAGAGAGAGAGAGCTTCCATTTGTTGGTTCACTCTGCACGTGGCTGTCATTGCGAGGGCTGAGCTGGGCTGAATCCAGGAACCAGCAGCTTCATCCAAGTCTCCCATGCAGGTGGCAGGGGACCAAGCACTAAGGCCATCTTCTGCTGCTTTTCCCAGGCCATGAGCAGGGAGCTGGGACACAAACCAGCACACATATAGGATGCCAGTGTCACAGGCAGTCACTTCCCTGCTATACCACCATGCCAGCCCCCAAAATTAAAAATTTTTAAAGTGAGGTCACCCTACACACTTGACTGTGTATAATTGTGGCCATTTCCCATTCTGGTATGGAGCTGCCCAATCTTGGAATTTCAACCTCCAAAAGTCTGAGTCAAATAAATCTCATTTGTTTGTAAAGTAAGTAATCTCAGGTATTCTGTTACAGCAACAGAAAATGAACTAACACAAATAAACATTTAGATTGAATATTTTATTCCATAATATTAACATATATGTATATAATAAGTGTAATTTTAATATTGTTTTACATACAGCACCTGAATCATGGTCTCCAAAGACAATAAATCTTAGTGGCTAGAACCTGAAAATATTACCTTATAAGGCTTGGTGTTTTTTTGTCAGGAAATTGATATCTTCCAGAGTCACAGATGAGAATTTGGCAAGACAGTAAATTTTCATGAGACCATAAAGGAATGTGTCACTTAGAGTGATATCAAGGTCAATTCCATAAAATTGAATGCCATCTGCATAGAAATGGAACCTAAAATTGGAAAAATGAGTTAAATCACAAAAAGGTAGATGTCATGACTACTTGTTATTACATATAAGTTATTCAACACAAGTTCAAGAAGAAAAAACACCAGTGATATTAAACTCTGAAAGTATATTAGATTTTCTGAAATTTTTTCTAAGTTGAGGAAGAGAGAGAGAAAGAGAACCAGTGGATGGTTCATTCCCTAAATGCATGCAATTGTGAGGGGGCTGTGCCAGGCCAAAGATAGGAGGCAGGAATTCAATTCTGGGCTCCCACATGGATGGCAGAGACACAAGTACTAGAGCAATCGCTTCCTCTGCTCCAAGGATGTGCATTAATTAACAGGAAGCTGGAATCATGAGTATAGCCAGGGCCTGAACCCAGGCACTTTGATGTGGGTTATGACCATCTTAACTGCTAGGCCAAATGCTTGCCCTTTGTCATTTGTTTTATTGGATGATTTAATAAATCAATGAACAAGTATTTGGAGAGGCTATATAGTGTTTAATGGGTGGGCTCTAGAGACTATAAACACTTGGGTAAATCCTCTTGGGGCCTCAGTTTCCACATTTGAAAAATAAAGATGGAATTAGTGCCTATTTCATAAGCTTATAAAAATATTAAAGGAGGAGATTGGCATTGTGGTGCAGCTGGTAAACCAGATACCTACAACACCAGCATCCCACAAGGGCACCGATTTGTATCCCAGCAGCTCCACTTTCAATTCAGTTCCCTGCCAATGGCCTGAGGAAAGCAGCAGAAGATGGCCCAAGATGCCACCCATGTGGGAGATGTGGATGATGTAAGGCCACCTCAAAACACACCAAACACTGGAGTAAGGGAAAGGTTTTGTTGATGAGGGAAATCCTACAGGTCAGAGGGAAGGGATGAAAAAGAAAGAGAGAGAGAAGGAGGTTGGGAGAGAAATCAAGAGAGAGAGGGTAAAGAAGAGAGAGAGAAGGAGGTTGGGAGAGAAATCAAGAGAGAGAGGGTAAAGAAGAGAGAGAGAGAGAGAGAACGTGTTCTGGAAGTAGGTCCTATTTTACCTTTGCCTGGGGACAGGAAAGTAGGAGCAGTGAATCCCATTAGAGTGGGGGTGGAGCTGACTCCTATGGTTGGGCCATGTGGTCACCTGGATTCCAGCAATGGCAGTGGGGGTCAGAACCTGGGATGGTGTCCAGGATGTGCCACAGACAAGACTGCACCATTTTATTAATATTCCCCCCTTTCGTTCTTTATAAAGCAAGTATAAAGTATTGATTACATCAGCCCCAAAAGTCCAGAATAGGTGGAGGGACGATGATCTGTCTTCAGAGATACTTCTTGCTGACATGGGGTGACAAGTTACTCTCCACTGGCATGGGACAATGTCTCCTGGGTGGGGAGCCAAGTATATCCCTGTAGTAGCATTTGGTTGACTGCCTGATTGGTAAAGACTTTGGTTCATTCCATTATCACCTCCTGTAAACACTTAAACAGACAAGATAGTATATAACCCAGGGTGAAAATAGCAGCCAATGGTCTGAGAGTGGCATTAACCAAGTAAATGGAGGATTTCATAGAGGAGTGGAAATGAAGTGGAGTTGAGGTATCTCTGGACCCTAGTGAAGACTGTTTGATGATGTGGTTTTACCTGGCCTGAATGGTTAGCATAATAACAACACTGTTACGGCCAGTCTGTTCTATTGTACCATACCTGTTAGTAAGGCAATATGGCTGTGGAGACCTCAGATGGCATCAGCTAGGGTCCCAGTGGACCTACTGACCATTGGAGTTGTTTTGGAGTCAGCTGGTTGAGACAACATTGTAGCCCAAAGCTGTTACTGAGATCACCACTGAGGAGAGAGAGGCTTCGAAGCTGATCCCAACCAAGACTGGGAGAAAGGCTGCTCATCTCCTGTGGGTAGAGGGTTGTCTGTAGAAAATTCCTGAACAATCATACAATGTTAAGTGGGAGAGAGGACCATCAAGACACACATGTTGCGAGTAGTCATTGATGTAAGAGTAGAGGGTCTGATATCAAAGCAGTGAGGCCCCAAGTGGGCTAGGCAGGGTGTAGAATGAAGGACAGAGTCGTTATTAGAGGAGCTAAGAGAGCTTCTGTCTAAACCATGACTAAGTTTTCTGATTGAGAGGCATATAGGAACTGACAGAAAGGGCTTGGTAATAATCAGGTGGGCTTTAAGGCCTTGCCAGTTATAAGGTCCAGAGCTATCTATCTCTTCACATAGGGTACATCCTAAGGGAGGTGTGAACCTCCTTGGGGAAGGCACCCTGTTGACTTCCATTACCTAGCTGGCCTGGGAGGAGAGCGGGCCAGATAAAAACAGCTGGCAACTCTAATAGGAAATGTACAGTTCTGCCTGCCATGTGTCTGACCCTACTTGGCTGTCCCTTCAGCAGCAGTGGTTACTTTGGAATCTGGGTTTTGTGAAGGGCTTTTCAGCTTAGAATCAGCAAGGTCTGCTGCTCTGACCTGAAGTCCTTTGACTCCAGGGCAGTTCCATTTCCAGTGACCCAACTCTTGGCTGGCAGAGCTACCAGGGCTCTTCATAAGCTCACTTCTGCTGAAGCCCTGGCTTTCCATATAAACCAATGCAGTGGACTGGCCTGTTGGGTCTCCTTGAAGGCAGATCACTGAGTAGAGAAGCCATCAATTGGCCTGCCACCTATCCTTACATTTATAAGCAATCTTTTATCTATAAGGCAATTAAAACAGTTCTTAATAAATTTTCTTATGTGTATACATATATAATATGTACACACATATAACATAACATACAAGATAGAACAATAAAGCAGTTTCTGTAATAGATTCTTAAAATCTTCAACTGTTTTTTAAGTTAGCAATTGATTTGAATTACTTTCTGCTCTTAATAATTTTAATTAACCAGTTGGAACCTGTAGTCCATTATTGGCTTCATCTGCTTACAGAGTCATCCCAAAGTACTAAAGCAATAGAAGTCATAGAAGTCACCAGGAAAAGCCCTTCAGAACCTGTAGGAGGACACAGAACCAACAATGTTTTAGTTTCATAAGCAGAAAATCTCATTTTTAGTGTTTGGAAGGGAAAACAAACTGTGGATGACAAGAGACTTTAAAAAGCCATATTTTGAAAGAATCTGCAGGATTTTACAAAACATTTATCCCTTTTAGGCCTCAGGGCCTTTCTCATTAAGATAACCATCATGCCTGGTAACACAAGATCATTAGATTTTTTAACTTTTGGACATTTGTATCAGTAGCATTTTATATTATCATAACTTAAAATTTAGTACCACTTCACATCTTGACAGTATCTGTAATATAATCCAAATAGCCTGATTAGTTGATGTTTCTACAAGATGAGAGACATATATCCTTTGATATTTCTTGGGGCCCAGCTGAAGATATCAAAGCCCAAAAAATTTGGGACTTTGATTTTTTGAATGCCTGTCAATGATGCCAAAATGACGCTTAAAATATCTAGTTGAAATAACATCTCTTAACATCATGACATAATATAGACCAGATTTGATCATTGTTACAAACTGGCTACTCAAATGTTTTAGAATAAGAATATATTGAAACAAACCATAACTCTTAATAAAAAAACTCAGCTGTTTTCAAAAAATTAGAACATAACAAAGACATTAAGAGCATACAATGGATTACTTCAACAGAACACAAAATCTGTGTCTCTTTGGTAATTCCAAAGATCAGAAAAAAAAAATCTTAAGTTTAAGAGCTAGTACATAGAATCAAATTGCATAATTTGGAACAGTTCTAACAGAGTCACAACTAGGGAAGAGAGAATAGCTTACTGGAGCTGGCTAGAAAAGTGACAGAGTTATCAATTAGACAAAACTATCAAAAGGAGATGCTGTAGATTTAAACAGATTTTTAAGACGATTTCAAAATATTATAGAAACCTCATTGCTTTAACAGAGGATCAGATTCTATTTGTCAGATAATAGCTTTTGCTTTCTACCTGCTGATTTCTTTGATTTACATTTTGAAGTAAACCTTTAGAAATCTCCAAATTTAAGATAACATTTTCCAAATAAGATAATACATCAAATTTCAACCTCAGTTACTTTCAAATGGTATTGAGCTATTTTCATATGGACAGTTTATGAAAGCATTAGCAAACCCAAATAGCTTTTATATAGAATATAGGATACTAAGAGGACCAAAGTTTACATTTAGACACATTTATCTCATTTGCTTTACCCAATTTACATTTAGCAATTACACCTGATTATGATACCTCTCTCTGAATTAAGGTCCAAATTGCATTTATATAAAATTCTATTTCTTTTTATGAAACTCTAGATATAAATTAGTGACATTAAACCCGAGATTGTAAAATCCACCTTAGGGGCTGTAATGAGTACTGATCAGCCATTGCTGTTTCATCAAGTAATGATTACCCATTGCTATATCATCATAGACCTGTTAAAACAAATTTCAAACTAAGTTCAGCAAGTTACAAAGAAATATTTTTAAAGGCATTGATCTTCTTAGATTCAAAGCCAAAAATTCCTTTAAACCCAATGTCCAGTTACAGTTAAACCAAATTCTCATACATGAGATTGTTATTTACCAAAAACATCTTTTAAGATTTTAATTTAATTTGTCTACTTTTCTTTTTACCCAAAGATTACCTTAGGCTCTAGTCAACAGTCAGTTACCTGGGACTCCCTTGCTGTTTTTATGGTAAAATTGGAAAAGGAGGGGGAGGGGCAAGGACTGGTTGGAGAACAAGGGCCAGAGGGTGATGGCACAGAGATGGCCCATTCGCACACTTGCTTTTGCTTCTCTGGGAGGAGGATGTTAGAGAAGATCATAGATAAGGCAGGGGGAGTAGACTCTTGACAAAGGCTGGTTCTGAGATAAGGTTGGAATTCCCAGGCAGGAGGGGGAGGTACAGTGAGCTAGACTGTGAGAGATAGAGCAGGGAACATAGAAGAAAGGGGTTTTGGGTTTTTAGTGAGAGCTTCGGAAGTTAAGAGAACTTGAGCCAGAGAACTTGAGCTGAGATAGGAGAAAGCTGAGACATAGGAAATCTTCCAAATGCTAACAGATAAAGATCTTGGACTGGTTGTTTAGGTAGGAGACCACTGAGAGGAGGATCAGATGGAAAGTGGAATGAAGGAAGCTCCTATGGTTACCCATAGAGTTGGCTTGGCAGATATCAGGCATCTCTGAGATCACAGCTGTCCGACAAGAGGATATGGGAACAGAGGGCTTAGATCATCACCAAGCACCCACTGGAGCCCAGGACCTAGCCCATAGAAGGGAAACAGGAGGTTGAGTTGTCACCTACACCCACAGAGTACACAGTGGCTTGAGGCCTTAGGAGTTGTGGTGCCTGGTACCACAACCCATAGAGAGTTGCACTGAGAGGATACTCCACCCACCCTGTCTTACCTCAGGAATATGAAAGGCCAGTGTGTGGAGAGATCACTGAGTGTTTGGTGGAATGGAAGGAGATCTGGGGTGTTTTGTGGCTGGCAGAAATCCTGAAGCAACTCAGGTCCCTGGGAGAGAGCAAGGTTGATTGGAGAGCCTGGATCCGAGTCACAGCACCTATCTAGGGCCACCACAAAACACACCGAACACTGGAGTAAGGGAAAGGGCTTATTGACAGAGAAATCCATCAGGTCAGAGAGAAGGGGCAAAGAAGAAATGGGGGGTGGGTTTGAGAGAGAGAGCGATCAAGAGAGAGAGGATTAAGAAGAAAGACAGAGAAAGATGGAGAGAGAGAGAGTGCGGGTGCACGTGTTCGGGAAGCAGGTCCTGTTATACCTTTGCCAGTGGGCAGGGAAGTAGGAATAGCAAATCCCATTAGGGTGGAGGTGGAGCTGACACTTGTGGTTGGTCCATCTGGTCACCTGGATTCTGGCAATGACACTGGGAATGGTGTTCAGGATGTGCCACAGACAAAACCACACCATTTTACTAACAGATGAAGCTTCTGGCTCCTGGCCAAAGCCTGGCCCATCGCTAACCATTTTGGCCATTTGGAGAGTGAACCAGCAGATGAAAGCTATCTCTCGCCTTCTCTATCTCTCTCTTTGTATATCTGCCTCTTTTTATGTGACTCTAATGTTCAAAATTAATAAATAAATCTTTTTAAAAAATGTTAAAGGAGTTTAAACATATAAAACTTTGGAGAGAACACTTAGTGTTCAATACTACTGTTTATCTCTACCTTTGTATTATTAACCATGCAGCTATGATACAATATGCAAATAAGTAAAAATTTTGAAGGTTTTTGAGAGTATTCACATTTATTTTAGCAACATTACTTTGCCTGATGTTCTTAGGAATAAGTGAATGAGTACCAGAGATATTGAGTCCTAAGCCTACAATCACAGAGCATTATACAGGGATTCAGGGCTATTATGAGTGCAGTGTGTGGATTGATAGTAGACCCAGAAAAAGAGCTAAAGGAAGAGGTAGAAGACAATGACTGTGGGACCACTGGTCAGAAACCTAACAGATTAACATGTGAATGAGAAAATTCACTGATTGGATGAAAGGCTAAATGGAAAGAACAGACATATATCTTTCAAAAAGTATTGCTACACCTGAAAATGAAAATGAAATACTCACTAAAGGAAAAATCAGATATGCCAAAACCAAAATTTCCATCCTTCTCCAACTTTTATTTTTGTCTTCAAATTTGACCTAACTGAATTCATGATGGAGGTTTTAAAATATCCCTCATTTCTCAAAAGATTTATTCAGTACATAATTTCATCAAGTTTGCATTCCAGATTCCTCCTGCAACACAGATTCTCAGAACAATAAAAAAATTTTTTTAAAAAAGAAAAAACAGAGCACTATACAAGATTTCAGACCTACTGATTTTACTTAAACTACATGTCAATTTTTTTACATGGCAAACAAATTTAAGTCCTCAGTATGTGGAATAAACACTTTTGTATTACATATATTCCTGTTCTGTTGATGTCTGATCAGATTGGCAATTACTTTTCTTGGGAACATCAATAGTTCATGTGAGATCTATCAGTTACTGCTACAGTTATTAATCAAATGTTTTCCCAGGTCTAATTAATAACAAACCCAAGGCAAGAAGTATCTATGTGGTCTTGATGTCAGCATAATTTAGCAGAATTACATGTAGAGTTGGATCTTCTAACTATCCACTGAAATAACATACTGAATTTTTTAAAGTAACTTGGTATAGACAAGGAAATTATGCATGATTATTCAGTCTCTACTGAAAATCACAGAAAATAGCCTTCAATAGGTCAAAACAAATTTTAATTTACACGATTTGATAATGAGCCTTGTAATAATTCTGAATGATACAATTGACTTGCAGACCTAAGAAGCCAATTCTTTTTGAAGAGCAGAACAAATTATTGAAGACATTTTATCCTCTTTCTGCTTGGATATTGATTCATTTCTATATAACAGGGAAAAAAAGAAAATTGTAATTATAGCAGCACTGTTGATTCTATTATAAGTAGAGGACTCCCAACATTTCTATTATTAACCCCTATTGTCACTGGTTCATGATCTCAGCAGTAAACTTGGCACAGATGATACCTCCTTAGGAGTACATTTTTTTCCATCATGTTTTTCAAGCCATTTGTCTATTTATGAATTATACAATTGCCAGAAATGATGTGCACTCAATAGGCTTTTGATTTCCAATCACTCTGAATAACGGTTTATGTTTTGAAATGAAACTACTGGCTTCAAAATATTCTAAATTCCTTTTGGCATTTTTGGATTGTCCTTTTAATTTTCATAATTCTCCAATATGTCTGTTTAAGCCTAAATGTTAATATAAATTAATAAAACCTGGTCTCGAGCAATTGGCTCACTTCACCCATGTTAACAATCAGCGCAGATTGCTGGGTGGAAAAGTCAGCTGTGATGATTGGTATCAATTGCCAGCTGACTGAAATAACACTCAGCTTTCTCACAATTCACTTAGCCTATCAGGTGCTGGCAGAGATCTAGATTATTTAACATACGCGGTGAAACTTCTGATTCATAAAACAATAACCCACAGAATTGTTTCTTAGATGAAAAGCGAACTCTCATTTTTATATGAAATTTTGTATGTAAGGTATACATTTGATACATTATATATATGCATAATGTATAAAGAAGATAAAAACCCATTTGCCTACCAGAATCTTAAAGACAGAAAGTAACAAAAATGATATTTAAATTTTCTGGAGATCTCTATCTTTGAATCTCCCTCCTCCAAGTGGTAGCAAGTCACCAAATTTCTTTTCTTTCTTTCTTTTTTTTTTTTTTTTTTTGACAGGCAGAGTGGACAGTGAGAGAAGGAGAGAGAGAGAGAGAAAGGTCTTCCTTTGCCACTGGTTCACCCTCCAATGGCCAGTGCGGTCGGCGCACTGCAGCCGGTGCACCGTGCTGATCCGAAGGCAGAAGCCAGGTGCTTCTCCTGGTCTCCCATGAGGTGCAGGGCTCAAGCACTTGGGCCATCCTCCACTGCACTCCCTGGCCACAGCAGAGAGCTGGCCTGGAAGAGGGGCAACCGGGACAGAATCTGGTGCCCCGACCAGGACTAGAACCCGGTGTGCCAGCACCGCAAGGCGGAGGATTAGCCTAGTGAGCCGCGGCGCCGGCAAGTCACCAAATTTCAAAATATAATATCCACAGTCTTCTTCTGTGTATCACCATAAATACCAGTTTTTCAGTTTTCATGTTTATGATGATTAAATAACTGTATTGATATTGGATTTATTTCTTAATCATTAAAATTTTCATTATACTCTCTGTTTTGAGGATTTGTCCAAATTATCACAAGTAATTATAACCCATTTCCATTGCTGTAGAGCATTCAATTTTCAACCCACATTGCTATTTATTCATTCTAGGACACTGAGTTGTTTCCAAAATTTTTAAAGATTTCCTTACCTATTTGAAAGTCAGAGTTACAGAGAGAGGGGAAGACACACACACAGACACACACACAGTGGGGGGAGGGAACAAGGGAGGGAGAGAGAGATCTTCCATCCGCTGGTTCATTCCTCAAATTTTTGCAAAGGCCAGGGACTAGCCAGGCCAAAGCCGGATGCTTCGTGCGGGTCTCCCACGTGGGTAGAAAGGGCCCAAGCACTTGAGCCATCTTCCACTGCTTTCCTAGGCCATTAGAAGTGAGCTGGATCAGAAGTGGAGCAGCTGGGCTACGAGCTGGCAACCAAAAGGGATTCCAGCTTGGCAAGCGGTGGCTTTAACTGCTAAGCCACAGCACAGACCCTGTTTCCAGTTTCTTGCATGTGTTTTATGTGCATGCAACATTCTTCTCATGTGACTGTGTTTTCTGTAAGGCTGTCATGCCTTGCCCCAAAACTTGTCTTCAGAAAACCAGTTAATCCCCCAGGACAGCAGATTGTTCCTAAGGACACTAATACTATGGAAATTAGCATTTGCAGCCAGCCTTCAGTAAGAGTGTTGTTTGATTTTTTAAATTTTTCTCCTCTTCTGCTCCCACTTGCTCTTTGCTTTAACCCCTTGCCAGTGTTGTACCTCTTACCTGAATAATCCTTCTATTTCAGCCTCTCTGTGACCTGGTCATCATTGTACTTGATTCAATCTCGATCTCTCACTCCAGCCCTGGTTTGGATCTTGGTCCTATCTGTTGCGTTTCGTTAAAGTTATCGCCTTGTGTATAATGCTGTTCTCAGCATGTTTCTACTTTTCAAATAGTCACTTTGATATTCATTATTTATAAAATGTTTTCCTTCTTTATACTGCTATTCATCATAAAGAAAGGGATATTAATTGCTTGGTACTGGAGCTTTTATTCCTCTTGTGATTATTGCATAGCTTATTTTTTAAAGACTTATTTATTTATCTATTCATTCATTTGAAAGGCAGAGTAACACACACAAACTCCTTCTGTGTGTGTGTGAGAGAGAGAGAGAGAGAGAGAGAGAGAGAGAGAGAGAGATGTTTCATCTGCTGGTGCGTTTTCCAAAAGTTGCAACAGCCAGAGTTGGGCCACGCCAAAGACAAGAGCCTGGAACTCTATCTGGGTTTCTCACATGGGTGGCAGGGGTCCAAATACTTGAGCCATTATCTGCTCCTTTCCCAAGTTCATTATCAGTGAACCTGAATGGAAGTGGAGCAGCTGGGAACCCAACAGGCACTCCAGTTTGGGATGCCGGCTTCCCAAACAGCACCTTAACCCACTGCAGCACAATACTGAACCCTGCATGGCTTTAGTGGGTACTAAATCCTCCAAGGATTCCTTGAGGCCTTCCTCCTTGGTCTTTCTCTTTGTACAATAACCACATATTTCAGAACTTTCTTGGTGCACACATAGATCCTAAAACGCGACTGAGTCGTTCACTCATTCATTCATTTATCCAATATGGTGAAGTGTTGTGCTAGGCGCTGAACAGAAAGAACAGTGGAAGTAAAAGAATCACAAAATTATCATATCAGCAAATACAGTGACAAACATAAGCATTGCACTTTATGAGAGTTTATAAAACTGATGTGCTTGGCAAGGGGGTGATCAGATCACAGGAAGTCTCCTGGAGAAAATTATTTAAGAAAGAAGAGACATCATGCAGATGAAGGGGTAGAGACAACCTCTTACACAGTGGGTGAAGCAGAAAGTGATAAACATTACAAATTATTAGCTTCATATGATTAATGCAGCAAGAGAAAAGACATCATTTTTAAAAACTGATGATTTGTGGTAGTGGCCAGAGGGTATCACTTGTGGAGACTAGCATTGTGGCTTAGTGGGTAAAGCCACTGCTTGTAGTGCCGCCATCCCATATAGGAGCCGATTGGAGTCCTGGCTGTTCCACTTCTGCTCCAGGTCTCTGCTATGGACTGGGGAAGCAGAAGATGGGACAAGCCCTTGGGCCCCTGCACCTGGGTGGGAGACCTAGAGAAAGCTCCCGACTCCTGGCTTTGGATCGACACAGCTCCAGCCATTGTGGCCATCTGGGAAGTGAACCAACGGACGGAAAACCTCTCTTTCTCTTTTTCTCTCTCTCTCTGCACCTCTCTGTACCTATGTCTTTCAGATACATAAATAAATCTTAAAAAAATAAGAAAGCAGCACTTGTGACAGAAAAGTGGAGATGAAACTATGAGGCTGGAGACAGACGTAGCAGCAAGATTACTGAAGGCCACTTTACCCATATGAGGCTCTAGGGCTTCATCTTTAAGATGAGGTTTTAGGTTTCTGACTTGAAAGTCTCATGGATACACAAAGATCTTCAACTAAGACATGAACATTAAAACACACTTAGGGGAAAAGATGGTAGATCAGATCCTTGATGTTTTGTAAGCATGAGGAAGACAAATACTGTGGGAACTAAAATTAATTTTCTAAGTTAAAAAAGCCTGCGTGTATCAGTTTTGCTGCAAATACACTTTTCTGTCAAACTTTGTTTTAAATCCTTGTCGAATGAATTAAGAACTATTTGCTACTATAGTTTTAATGACCTGTGACTATTTTAAAACTTACTTTATATGAGTGAAGTTGAATGTCTTTGCATCTGATTATTGTTTATAGCCCTTGCCTATATTCCTTCTGAACTATGGTCTTTATTTTTCATTTGTTGAACTTTAGTCAATGGAGCATTAATTCCCTGAGTATAATGTAAATCAAAAATGTTATCTCAAAAACCATAAAAATATTTTGTGAACCTTGTTGGGTAAATATTTTTCTCATTTGATGAGGTACATTGAACTGAAATGTTACTGTCAGATAATAATTTTGATTTTGATTTAAATCCCTTACTCCAAGGAAGCTAGTGATTATTTTCCTATATTTAATCTGAAATACACATGAACTACTATAAAAAATAATTTTGAAACTCCTCTCCTCATTCTTATTAACAATATATGTTCTCCACCACAAATAAGTTATTCATTTATTCATTCAATGATTTAACATTTGAGGGACGTTTTCTGAGAACTTGGCTCTAGTAGTAGAAAAAGGAGAACTTTGTCTTACCTTCTTTGGGGAACTACATGACAATATATGCCAAGGTCAACTGGCAAGATCATTTGCTCAAGGGATCAGTTGCACCTTAAATATTCTAAGAATTTTGACTGGTGGATATCAGCTTGATAACCTCACATACAAAGAAAATGTGATGGAAAACCACTCATAACATGTATAAAAATAAAAATTAAAGAGCATTCCCATAATCATTTTAAATTATATTTGTGATCTAAACTGAGAACTGTGATATATGATGAATACTTTAATCCACTTTCAAATGATTCTCACAAGAGACAGCCAAAAGATTTTTTGAGTCCATCTTTTTGGGTAAAATTGATGCATTTAAGAGTTGGACTTATGAAGAGTGTTGTATTGGTTACCAACAAGTATATTATTTCAAAAGAGCCTAAAGATATTACACACTACAGAGTTTTTATATTAGTTAAAATTTAAAAATTTATCCAAATTTTCAGCAGTTAATTTATTTCCAAAATAAAAGTTGGACAGAGTATTTTAAACCATAGATCAGGAGCAAAATGTTATCACAATATGGGCTTTTATTTGTCACATTTTTTTACAGCTCTGCCCAAGCTCGGATCCCTGGATATGTGTATGACTCCCTTGCCTTTTATTTGGTGTTTCAAAGTGCACCTGGGAATATGTATAAATATTTGTAGAATGGCACATTTCAAAAGAATAAATATTTATGTCTTGTATAGAAATTTAGTTGGAAAGGCCTTGCTTCTACTCCAGAATAACATAAACTTAAGAAAAGATAACCTTAAAAATACAGTTCTAAAAACACTGATAATGTACATTATTCATTAAGAGAGATTGAGATTTCACCTATGTTCATTTGTCTAGGCTAAACCTTTGAATCTAACGCTCAGAAAAAAACTGTTTCCACTCCCATGACGCTTGCTCCCTTACACATTTTTAGGAGAATCCCAAATGGTTTAGGGAAAGAGCATACAGTTTTTTCAATCAATTTGTAAGTTTCACCTGTTATCACCTCTTAAGTTAACTTTAGTAAAGAAAAAGATGAAAATGAACTCAAGGTTTGGCCTCATTGATTTCCAACACCTGAACAAAATGGTAACAAGAAGTTCAAAAGAAAATATATTCAGGAAAATAGAAAACTAAGTGGGGGGAAGCACAAGTAAATTCATTCTACAAGAACCAAATGAATGAGATTGACTTATTAAATAAAACTAATTGGAGGACTCTGAATTCCAGAATAAGCGAAAGGTAAGGCTTGCCATGTGGATGTGAGCAAATCCTTTCAACAAAACCTTTAGGTCTGTAGTCTTCTGCAGGAAAATATAAAGCTCAGGAATGAGTAGATGGGCAGAAAACAGAATGATTAATTGAAGGACAATTTCCAGGACAGCTGCTTTAGTCAACTCCCTAACCCTTCTCTCACTTCCATTTACTTAAAACAACCTGTGTTTACCCCCACACGGGCAGTGGACAACTGCTCTCTAAAGAAGCTGAACCATCTGTCTAGGACCTATGGCAGGAGTTGTTGAGGGGTCGGTACTGTGGCCCGGCAGGTTAAAGACCCAGCCTGCAGTTCGGGCATCCCACACAGACTCCGGTTTGAGTCCCAGCTGCTCCACTTCTGATCCAGCTCTCTGCTATGGCCTGGTAAGGCAGTAGAAGATGGCCCAAGTCCTTGGGCCCCGTACCCACGTGAGAGACCCCAAAGAAGCTCCTGGCTCCTGGCTCCTGGCTTTGGATCAGCCCAACTTTGGCCATTGCAGACATTGGGGAATGAACCATTGAAGGAAGACCGCTCTCTCTCTCTCTCTCTCTCTCTCTCTGTCTGCCTCTTCCTTTCTGTAACTCTGCCTTTCCAATAAATAAATAAATCTTTAAAAACAAGCAAACAAAAAGATTTGTTGGAACCCCAGAGAGGAAATGTCTTTTTCTTAGTGTAAGAAGAGCATTTTCTACATCAGTACTTTCTTAAATGTAAGTTTACTAAGTGACATTTTCTGTTCACATACACAGAGTTCTCAGACAGCCAGCACCATCAGTGGGATCATAGAATAAATACCTACATGACAGAAAAGGGCACTCAGACAGTAACTTTTACTAGTCAGTTTATGTGGACATATATATATATATGACATATAGTCGATAATCACCTGATAAAAATCCCTAACAATAAAGAGATACAGAAAATTTGAGGAAAATCAATATCATGGGAAAAAGAAATTGGAAATAAATAAATAAGGCAACCAACTCTAAAAATACCAAATTATTTAAAACTTTGTTTTTGAAGACATTTATTTATTTGAAAGGTAGAGTGAATGAGAGAGAGAGAGAAAGAAAGAGAGAGAGAGAAAGAGAGGGAGAAGCAGAGAGAAAGAAGTCTTCTATCTGCTGGTTCACTCACCAAAATGGCCACAATGGCAAGGACAGGTTCAGGCCGAAGCCAGGAGCCTGGAACTCTGGGTTTTCTACTGGGGTGGTAGGGTTTAAGCACTTAGGCCTTCTGCTGCTGCCTTCTCAGGCACATCAGCAGGGAGCTGTTTATAAAGCAGAGCAACCAGAATTCGAACCTGTGTTCCCATATAACATGTCAGTGTTGCAACCAGTGATGTGCCACAATGCCAGCCCCAAGACCTTTTATTTTTTATTATTTTGTAAACATTCATTTATTTTGAAATGTATATATATATAAAACACCTATATATTATGTGTATATTGTACATACATAATATACGAATATGTTCATGCCCATATACACAGATACAGATATTATTCTTTAAATTTTGAGTATAGATCACTGACATGTGATAAACAATCTATAGACACCAACATGGAAATAGTAATTCTCTAGACAAAGTGTAACACAACCTTCCATTTTCCTTTGTGAATATCAGGAAAACTTGTAGAGTTTATGATTTTCAGTATTTTATGTTAATATTTTTTACCACAGTAGTTCCTAACACTATATTGCCAGACACAGATTTCTCCCCAGATCAAGAAAAATCAACATATACTTTAAAAAAGATTTTTTAGAGGAAAAGTAGTTATTCATATTTATTATTCATTGTTTTAAATCAATATTTTGTTATAAAATTAATTCCTTTCGTCTTTTCTAACATGGGATACCGTAAGGTAGAGAAAGCGTTCAAAGAGGGCAAGAATGTATTTCTCTTTCAGCAAAATTAATTAGTCACTCAATCAGTGACAAAAGACATGGTGTGTGAGGCTCCAAATTGCTCTAATACCCTTCTGACTGGAGTCCTTAGGCAATCCAACAATCCCAAGCATGGTATGCTCGACTGAAGCAAGTACAAAGCTGGTCCCGAATTCTTTCAAAGAACAAGCCATGGACCCTGATGCTCTTGCTGGAAACATGACCTGTGTTTCAATCTCTGACAACCTTGTAGAACAGCTGCCAAGTGTGACTGTAGAAATGAGACAGATTGCTCAAGGACACAGAAACATAACAAGAATAAAAGAAAGTGTGCCAATGAGAAACAGGAAGATAGTTGACTAGTGAAAGTGAATATGCAGGTGTCTTTAGCAGATATACTCTTAGGTGGAAGGAGTAAATGTGTATGCACATGAGAAGCACTAATTAAAAATATTCTCTTGGGAGCTGGCGCTGTGGTGCCTGAAGCACCTGCATCCCATATGGGCACCGGTTCAAGACCTGGCTGCTCCCCTTTGGATCCAGCTCTCTGCTATGCCCTGGGAAAGCAGTAGAGGATGGCCCAAGTCCTTGGGCCCCTGCACATATGTAGGAGACCCAGAAGAAGCTTCTGGTTCCTGGCTTTGGATCCGTGCAGCTCCGGCCCTTGCGGCCAATTGGAGAGTGAACCATTGAATGCAAGACCTCTCTCTGTCTCTCTGCCTCTCCTCTCTCTGTATAACTTGGACTTTCGAATAAATAAATAAATCTTTTTAAAAAAATGCCTCTTCTCCCACGTAAATCTTCTTTCTTATTTAGGCTTTGAAAGCTCTGCTGCGATAGGTAGCATATGAAACCATTATCGGTCATTAAAAACTTATTCCAAAGAAGCTTAAAAAGTGGTTTCAACTGGCGGATTCCATGGCTCACTTGGCTAATCCTCCACCTATGGCGCCGGCTCCCAGGAGTGCAATGGAGGATGGCCCAAATGCCTGGGTCCTGCACCCGCATGGGAGACCAGGAGGAAGCACCTGGCTCCTGGCTTTGGATCGGTGCAGCGCGCCAGCAGCAGCGGCCATTTGGGGGGTGAACCAACGGAAAAGGAAGACCTTTCTCTCTGTCTCTCTCTCTCTCAGTGTCTAACTCTGCCTGTCAAAAAAAAAAAGTGGTTTCAGGGTGTAGGAGGTTTAGGCATGGAGAAGAAGGAGGCCAAGTAAATTACCAAAAGGAATAGAAAAAGTAAGAGTGGTAGGAATCTATTCTTCCAGATTCACTGTGCGTGGTCTGGGCTCCTTCTGTGGTCGCATTTATGATTTTATGTGTTGCACTTCTGGGACAGTAGAAAGGAAATTTTGTTCAGTCATCTCTATCATCTCTATCCTTTCTATGTAGGAATGAGATATTTAAGGACCTCTATTACTTTCCTTCCTCTTATCTCCTTTAGTTTGCCTGGGCTCCCTACATGGGGGATAATTTGAAGAGTAAGAAGTTCATGGGGCCAGCATTATGCCATAACATGTTAAGCTGTTGTCTACAATGCTGGCACCCCATATGGAGTCAGTTCGTGTTCCAGCTACTCCACTGCCAATCCAGTTCCCTGCTAATGGCCTGGGAAAAGCAGCAGAAGATTGCCCAAGTGGTTGGGCTTCTGCTACCCACATGGGAGACCTGGAAAAAGCTCCTGGCTCCTGGCTTCAGCCTTTCTCAGCCATGTCTGTTGAAGCCATTTGGGGAGTGAACCAACAGATGGAATGTATCTCTCTCTCTTTTTAAAAATTTAAAAAAGAAATTTGCACCCAGTGACTACAGCATGTACACACACATACACACACACACATCAAGTGGCAAGGGTTAGGGCACGGTTAAGGAACTAACAGAGTTACAAAAAAAATACTTCTCTGACACATTGAGTGACTGCCAAGCTTATTTCAATCATTTAAGAATGATAGAACAACTTTCTCAGAGTCTAGGACCACAACCTAGTGCTGGCTTCTCACTAAGTAGTTTGGATGACCTGAGGCTAATCACTTAGCTACAAAAACACCTTTTTTATTTTCAAAAAATAAGAATATCTTGGATATTCTTGGATTTTTGACTTACAAATTATTACTTCATATACTTGATTTAAGAATCAAGGAAGAGGGCCGGCGCCGCGGCTCACTAGGCTAATCCTCCGCCTAGCGGCGCCGGCACACCGGGTTCTAGTCCCGGTCGGGGCGCCGGATTCTGTCCCGGTTGCCCCTCTTCCAGGCCAGCCCTCTGCTGTGGCCAGGGAGTGCAGTGGAGGATGGCCCAGGTGCTTGGGCCCTGCACCCCATGGGAGACCAGGAAAAGCACCTGGCTCCTGGCTCCTGCCATCGGATCAGCGCGGTGCACCGGCCGCAGCGCGCCGGCCGCGGCGGCCATTGGAGGGTGAACCAATGGCAAAGGAAGACCTTTCTCTCTGTCTCTCTCTCTCACTGTCCACTCTGCCTGTCAAAAAAAAAAAAAAGAATCAAGGAAGATAATTCAGAATTAAGAATGATTTAATAATTTATAATTAAGAAAACTATAAGAGAGTGATTATAATATAAATATTAGGTTTTGCTATGATGAGTGGAGCATTGAAAAAGCCATCCATGTGAATGCTTTGGTGAAGTATATTTGTCCTTTCAGAAAATTATTTATAAATTTTTTCCTTAATACAAAAACTCAGTGGTGCCAAGAGACTTAAAGCAGCCTTGGCAGAAAGCAAGAATGTGTACAGATATTAGTAAATTATGAATCATTAAGAGTAAGGAAGATGATACTTTCTTCTCCAATATATAATTAATGAATACTGATCATAGCAGACTTAGTATTCACTTGATTTTTTCCACCATTTTTTCAAATGAGAAGAGGGTCAAAAACATGAAAGAAGATAGATATTATATGGGTTTATGGGTCTTATTGATTCCAACAAATATACCTTCATGTCCAAAGCTCACAAAGAGTTTTCCATTGGTGATGGTCACTGACATAGCACTAGTCCTCATGGTTATAAGAATACATAATGTGATATTTAATAACTTCTTTAACAAAAAAGGAAAAAATAATGTATGTGAGGGTATCTGTTAGGATTCTTTGCATAAAGTAATAGAAACTACCTCTATTGATTTAAGCTGTAAAGGAATTCCTCAAAAAGATATGCAGTTACTGGTGAGCATGAAATCAGTAGGACATCTGCAAAACTGCAAGTTAGAAGGGACAAAAAAGCTAAAGGCTTCTGAAGCTATGAAGCTGGTACCATGAAGATACAACTGTCACTGCTGCTGGCCATAGAGCATGCAGTATTCTCTGCTATGATCACTGGCTCCCAGTTATAACCAACTTCCACTGCTATCTTTGGGAAATGAATGGATTCTGCTACTGCTCCACCTTTCATAGCAAGGATTCTCTACTGTATCTGTGAGTTTATTTCATGATTCTTCACTCAATATCCTGGACAATGGCATCTTATTACCTAGGTCCATGTAACATGTTTGAACACCAGCTGCAAGGGAAGCCGGGAACATGAGGAGCCATATTTTCACCTTAGGTAATGGGAAGTGACGAGGCCAAGGCAACTTCGGCTGGCTGACAAGGTCACAGCAGAAGGTCTGTCTCAGCAAGGTATGAGAAGGACAGCTGCGGTCCTCTTGGTGGTTCTAGGTTTGATGGGAACTACAAGCTGGAGTTTCCTGGTGGTCCTGCTAATGATTGCAGTATTCCTAATTTTATAGAAGAGCACTTAGTCTCATAACCTCCAAAATGTCCATTGCCTTGTAGAATTTTAATCAAGCAGAATGTTAGTGTAGAAGAAAGGGTTAATGCCTTATGCAAGGTTGAGCTGTTTGTAGAAAAGAATTAAAGGGCAACAGGCTCTCTGGTATATACTTCCCACTAGAATAAAGATAGATGTTAATAAAGCTTTAATTCACTATATGCTACAAATATTACAATGGTTAGGATGTCAAAACTTTAAAATAGATCTAAGTAAACCTTTAAATAAGTGCAATAAAGAAATTAAAGAATTACAGAAAAAATTACAAAGAGGGGATACATTTTAAAAAGGGTCTGCTTTGAGCTTGGGGCTTCTAGTAAAGATTAGATTAGGAAGGTACTATTCTAGCCTATGTAGCCAATTTCTGCATAGTTCCGCAGCACTCCAGGCCTTGGCTTGTGTGGGCAGCCTGTTATCTTGCACCTGTCTGTGATTGTAACCCATGCTCTGAGTATGCCCTTGAAAATCAAAAAAATTGTAATTAAGAAAAATGGACAACAGGCTTTTCATTGTAAGAAGAAAAAATCATTGTGTGGCTTATAATATAAAAATAAAATCTGGTGCTAGAGATCCAGAGCCCTGCCATCAGCCTTGCTGTGAGTGTCTCTCATTTCTTCGAGCGCCGACACCTCTCACACCTTGGGGCCCCTGAACTGGCTGGAGCTGGTCTCCGGCAGGGAAGTGAGTAAGTAACCCTGACACAAAATAGAATAGACAAGCACAAAAGATGAGAGGAAGGCAAAGAAAGGGTTCACATCAAAATAAGAATCTGGATAGACATGTTAGAAGACCTGTTAGTTGAGCTGGATGGGATGCATTTCAACAAGTTAGGATGACGGGGCATCTCTGTGCTCCATTGAATGGAGCAGAGGCACAGAACCATGGGGCAGTGGACATCTATTTGATTTTGTGTTTCTGTCCTATGCAACTACCTTCGGTTATTTATCTCTGTCACTTTTAAAAAATATGGGAAATGCATCCTTAGAAAATGAATCCTGAGATGTTCAGGGTCTTCTGGTGTCAATCTATTTCAAGTACTATTTATCACATTTTTTACACATTGCTTATTCTGACATTGAATAAAGGAGTCACTTTAGTTAATGTGTCTGGATGTCTCCTCTTGGGCACATTCATTCAAAGATGAAGTATGGGCATCTTTCATATATAGCTATCCTACTGTAAATCATTTTATATGAAAATGCATTTGGCTATTTAACACATCACTTAGTATTGTTATTAGCCCTTTCCTTTTTAACTTCTCTGTCTCCATGATTAGACTGAGAAATCATTTTACTTTTTTTTTAATGCGAGAATTCTTTAAGGGCAAGGTTACAAATTATACAGATTTTTAAATTTTCAAACCCCATATTGTCCTCCTCATCTCTGTCAACACAAGGCAGGAGAAATTGAACAACAGTAAAAGTCTTCCTAGAATATGAAATTAAAGTTACCTATCAGCCTTTATTTTGTTCCAGTAGGGCCAAGAAAGAGGTTATGAAATCATAGGAAAGTTATTTAAATTCACTGGGCCTGTTTATCATTTGTAATACGGGTTAAAAAACACTAGCTAACACAGACAACAATGTGAAAGTTAAATGACCTAGTAACAAATTAATACAGTATGTGGAGTAAAGCAAAGGCTTGATGCTTGTATTTTATTATTGTTGTTGTAGTTGTTATTGATATCACACCATGTAGCAAACTGTTTTTGACCATCAGGAGTTTTCCCATCAATTACCACAATTAAACAAAAAACTTTCCAAGCAATAGAAGCTATGAGCCAAATTACAGAATGCTCTCAGAGACTTCTTTACTGGCAAAAGTTCAATCTTCAACAAACATCAGTCAGGTCTTTGATAGTTGCTCAGAGCTACAGGCATGAGATGCATCAGAGAAGACCAGAGATAACATGAGAAAGAGACTACAGTGTTGGTACTGACAGCTTCTTGACACCCTCTACAGCATTGAGACCACAGTTGAACTCTTTGGAATGGGTGGATGCCCATGGTGGTAGCATCCAGAAGGATCAGCAGCAGAAATGAGTTAAGGAAGAGCATTTGAGTTCTGGTGAACATCGTTTGATATCACAGTGTAGGAAATGCTGTGCCTTCCTAAACCTAGCTACCATGTTGGAGCAAGGATGGTGGACATTGTTATCGACATCACTGCTATGATTTCTCCCCTATTGATTGCAGGGCCGTATCTTCTCTTCACTCATACATTGTAAACTCTGTGGTTGCAGAAATAAGTCTGATAAATCTCTCTCCCACTAGGGCTATAGTGATACCTGTGCCCTCAGCAAAGTTTTGCTCAATGAAGGTGTTAACAAAAAGAAGACAGTACTTGTTTATTAGAATATAAAACATTCATTTCATACATAGTCCTTTTTTAAAAAAAAGATATTTGAATGTCAGAGAGAGAGGGAGAGACAGAGGGAGATCTTTCATCCACTGGTTCACTCCCCAGATGGCCACAACAACCGGGGCTGGGATAGGCCAAAGCCAGGAGCTAGGAGCTAAGAGCCAGGAGCCAGGAGCCAAGAGCTTATTCTAGGTCTCCCACGTGGGTTCAGGGAGCAAACACCTAGGCCATCTTTCACTTCTTTCCCAGACACAATAGTAGGGAGTTGAATAGGAAGTGGAACAGCTGGAACTTGAACTGGCTCTACTATGGGATGCTGGCACTGTGGACAGAGGCTTAACCCACTATGCCACCATACTAGATCCCACCGTTGTCTTGCACAAGTAAGCATGGGGGCATATGTGGACTGTCGAGTTTGCCTGCAGGTAAACAGAAGCAGGTAATGCTGCTGGTGCAATTTTGCCCTTCTCTCCCATGTGTTTGTTTACATCCCAGACTTGGGAGGGTTTGCTCTGCCTTTCTTGGGAAAATCTTAATCCTTAATACTTTTAGTGCACCAGATATTGAGGACATGAGTAGCAGGGTGGATTTGCATTCAATAAAAGGAATTGAAAACAAAGTTTTCAAGAGATTTTTCTCCCTTGCTAGAAATTAGGCATTGGAGGTAAGGATGATGAGTGAGATTACTGTGGACTCTCTGGGTGTATCTGTAGGGCTTGAATTCTGTGCACTTTTACATCAGTTGGACATTCTCATCAGCAAGGCATATAAAGACTAATACATCTGGAACAAAAAAAAATGCTTTATCTCCTGTGACCAGTAAATCCAAGGGCTGGGCTGATGGTTGAGCCAGCTGCTTAAATATGTCACTCAGGAGCAAGTTTTTGTCTCATTTCTCTGCCATCTTTGGTTTTGCCTTTAACTTGAGGCAGATAGCTGAAGCAATGACAGAATTGTCTTGCAGTGGCGATGCTTTGAGGAAGTAGAAAGACAGTCTGTGCCTCTTTTGTACCTAAATTGAGGAAACCTCCCATAAGTTCCTCTGCAAAATCTCCCACTCTCTCATTGACCAAAATGTGTTCACATTATCATTTCACAGCCCTTTAGCAAACAGCAGTATAATCCTAAAACCCATTAGACCTGCCTCTGCATCAGGGGTGGAGTTAGATTCCTCTAAGATGCATGGCTTTGAAGGAGAAGAATTAAGCACTTGGAAAAAAAATCAGAGTTCTTTCTAGGAGGGAGGGAGAGTGGATGGTAATCTGAAGACAACCAAGAGAATTTTCTATATTGTTTTTGTAATTTTATTTAAAAAAAACAATAATTACATTTTAAAGTAAAATAAATACTGGGAGAAAAAACAACTTGAAGAGACAGGAAGGAGATGGTTGGGGGAGGTGGTAAGAATGTTTGTCTAGAGTAGGAAAGTGGCAAAGGCTGGAAAAGAAAAATGTGTAAATAAAAACGCATATGGCAAATTTCATCCTGCTGAGTCAGCCATTCATGTGCAGCTACTGCTGTCTTTCAACTGAAACTTCTTCTTCGCTTTGCAATATCCTGTAAAATGGCATGAGGTTGCACTTAGTTAAGATTCGTGGCAGTGCATTAGCAGCACATCTCTATAAGCTGTAGGTAGTATAAAGTTTGACTACAAGTGACTTAGGAGTTGTGGTCTACAGTCAGGTTGTTCTATTATGTTTTGGTTTCTGGAAATAGTATTTCATTGAGAAATTGTAGTTTCTTAAATTAAAAAAAACCCTTACATCAGAAGAAGACTATGTTAGTTTTTTTCCCTTCCAACAAAATGCTGTGTTTTTCACCTACAGAAAATAAATGCTATAGGTAGGTGTCTGAAAGAAAAAGGAAATCCTAATGAATTACATTTTTAGCACACTATGCTACATTGCCCACCATGAATTACATTTTAAATAGCCTTAACCCCATTGGATCAGGAGCAAAACTTCCTAAAAACTAAAGTGTTGGCTCCCAGTGCCTGTCATCAAACGATTGCAGAATCACACCTTGACTTGTCCCATAAGTAGAATCCAAGAAAGATTAAGTCTTTGTGGAGATGGTATCTAGGAACTTTAAAAAAGAAATTCTGGTGTGGAACTATATACCAGGGAGTATTTTTGTAGAATCAGAAGAAAAGTCAGAAACCAGAAGCTTCAGGGGGAAAGAATTTGATGGAATCTAGGGAACTGTGGCCTAAAGTTTAGGTGACATTTCGTTTGGTTTATAAGAAAAGGGAGATGTCCTAAGGGAAAGAGCGCAGCTAGACTACACAGGAAGACGGGAAAAGCTTGAGCTATGAAAATGATCCATGGAGAGGAGGAATTCAAATTTTTCTTCTTTCTCAGTCTTTCTGCCTATTTGAGAACAATTCAAAGGAACAAATATTGTTGATTCCTGTAGCATATAATGCAGAAGGAGGAATGACTTAGGGAAATATTTGCATTTATTATTCATGTTAACACAAGGCAGAATGTTCTATAAGAGTAATTCTATCTATGAGAGGTTTGAATACTTTAGCAAGAAGACAATGTAGGAATGGAAATTTGAAATTAAACATGTCAGTCATAGCTGACTATGTGAATACCCCCAAAGAGCACTGCAAGCAAGAGTGTTGCATACTTCTGAAATAGTAAGCATTCCATTATGGCTATGCCTTATGGTAGTAGAGCTATAGGTAGACACTCATATAAGGGATTACAGGTTATGAGGCAGGTTGGAATTAAATGACAAAGAGGCATGCAAACCTGGTTCTTTGTACCATGAACAGTCACTGAAGGTTTCCAAGTAGGAAAATGTACATATCACATAAATAAAATAATTCTGATGTTACTGCTGAAGACAGATAGAGAGGACAACCACTAGGACACTACTGAAATACTCATGGTTCAGAAAGGAAAACTCGAACAAGAGCCGAGGTAGTCAAAACAGAATTTCAGAAACAGAAGTAAAAGATACAAAAGAGGAATGTGGATAGAATTTACTAAGTGAACAGATAGGAAAGTTAGGAAGAGAGAAGAGTTGAAGATGACACTGATATTTGCGGCCTGAACAAAAAGGAGCAGTTGGTTTCTGGCTATAAATGATGGACTGATTCTGTTTCAGATGTATTGAACTCTGTAGCATGTGCTTAGAAACTGGAATCTGAATTGTTTACAATAGAGATGTGGAAGGCATTTGCAGTGAGGTGATCGTTAGGGTTGTATGGGTAGAGAATTCAAGGGGACACAAGAATAAGAGAAGAAAAGAACAGAAACTGAACCATACATAAGGATAAAGGAAAGCAAATGGGGGCTGGTGAACATGAAGGTCACATTTTTAAATATGCAATTTTAATATAGTTTTCTGCACTTATCCTCCTCCGTTTCAATATCAAATCTTGAATTGTTAATCAATTAAATTTTACAATTTCAAGTTCTTCCAGGCACTGTAAGAATTAGCTGACCTCACAGTTATACGGCAATTAATCTCAATGAGTACTTTTTATACTGCAATAGTGCTCTATAATTTGGTGTTATGCTCAAGAAAATAGCAAACCATAGGCTTGTCATTTTAAAGGATGTAGTTTCAATACATGAGTCTGTTGATCTAAGGAGAAAATAAGGCTCTGTCTAGGTAACTGATTCTGAAATAGAACTCAGTTTTAATTTACTCACATATTTACTGATATGCTTTTTAAGGTTAAAGAATGTTTATGGAAAAGACTCTTTACTAAACATTTCTTCCTGGAGCCATGAAAATACCGTCTTCATCATGTTTAATAGTGGACACGGTTGTGTCCACTATTAGTGGACAGAATACGGATGAACACACCAATAATGCAAACTTCTGAAATCAGTCAATATTTTCTACCTCTTCTTTCCATCTCACACCCATCTCTACCCCTATGGAATAAAACAATGATAAGGTCAGTCCAGGTACTTGAGCCTGGGAGTCAAGAGATGAACACTGTTAACTGGTCTAGGTTGGACACCTGTATCCTTCAGTGTGCAATGAAGAGATTGACTGTAACATGCTTCTGAATCACCCTCCATCTTTTTTTTTTTTTTTTGACAGGCAGAGTTAGACACTGAGAGAGAGAAAGAGAGACAGAGAGAAAGATATTCCTTTTTCTGTTGGTTCACCCCCCAAATGTCCGCTACAGTCGGAGCGCTGCTGCCGGTGTGCTGTGCCCATCCAAAGCCAGGAGCCAGGTGCTTCCTCCTGGTCTCCCATGCGGGTGCAGGGCCCAAGGACCTGGGCTATCCTCCGCTGCCTTCCCAGGCCACAGCAGAGAGCTGGACTGGAAGAGGAGCAACCGGGACAGAATCCGGCACCCCAACTGGGACTAGAACCTGGGATGCTGGCGCCACAAGCGGAGGATAAGCCAAGTGAGCCTCGGTGCTGGCCAAACCCTCCATCTTTGATGTGGAAACATTTGCATCAGAACCACCTGACTTCCTCCTAGGGAGAAATTTCAGTAGGGCACACTGTGCCTCACGTTACCCAGAGATTTTCTCTAGTACCTTCAGAGATGCTGGAGACTTCCCCCACAGTGGTGCTAGGAGCCAGGAGGAAAATGAGTTCACAATTTGTTTGGACATGTTCTCCCAGGAAAGACCCCGCCTCATTAATTTCCAAGATTTGGCTCTGTCGTGTCTGGCCAACATATAGCCCTTTCGTACTTCCTGCTGGGTTCACCAAGCACTATCTGTTATTTGTCCAACCAACAGCCCATGATCAGGCATAATCAAGACCTGCCTGGGCTAATCCCCCATGAGCCTCCACTTCAGGTGATGACAGAGACTTGCATCTCTTTATGAGCTTTCACTGGCATAACTCACAGTTTCATGTCTTTCTTGTGAGGGACCAATGGGGTTTTCTTCCAGTAAATGCTACTCCAGCCAAACCAGACTGCCTAATTTTCATAGTTTTTTCTTTCTTATCTCTGCAGGATTCACTGAATCTATAGTCAGAGTAATAATGAATTTGAGAGTGGTGTTAAACATTGAATTTAATCTCTTGCCACATTATCCCAGTTGGCTCAAAGCCATGAAGATAGCAGTGACATTTTAGTGGCATTTTTTTTTCCTCATTTGTAATCACTGTGCAAGTTAAAGTTATTTGGAAAGGGAAAATCTCAAGATACCAGGTCAAGCAGAATAAACAAAACCACTAGGTATAAATCATTACCAACAAGGTTATAAGGATTGCTAAGTATACACTTGGCACCATCTTTTTTACATATCTCTTTTATTTGGTTTTATTTGCTTAATGTGTTCATTATAGGTTGTTTTTTGTTTGTTTGTTTGTTTTGTTTTGTTTCGTTTTTTGATAGGCAGAGTGAACAGTGAGAGAGAGAGAGAGAGAGAAAGGTCTTCCCTTGCCGTTGGTTCACCCTCCAATGGCCGCCGTGGCTGGCGTGCTGCGGCACACCACGCTGATCCGATGGCAGGAGCCAGGTGCTTCTCCTGGTCTCCCATGGGGTGCAGGGCCCAAGCACTTGGGCCATCCTCCACTGCCCTCCCTGGCCACAGCAGAGAGCTGGCCTGGAAGAGGGGCAACCCGGACAGAATCCGGCGCCCCGACCGGGACTAGAACCAGGTGTGCTGGCTCCGCAAGGGGGAGGATTAGCCTAGTGAGCCGTGGCGCTGGCCTATAGGTTGTTTTTTAATCCTAGAAATCGTGTTAATTCATATTAATTACACAAATACAAGCTTAAAAATCTCTAATGAGTCTTATTTGTGTAATAATAGGTTCATTCAGTTTTTTTTAACTTTTATTTAATAAGTATAAATTTCCAAAGTACGATTTATGGATTACAATGGCTTCCCCCACATACCGTCCCTCCCACCCACAACCCTCCCCTTTCCCACTCCCTCTCCCCTTCCATTCACATCAAGATTCATTTTCGATTATCTTAATATACAGAAGATCAGCTTAGTATACATTAAGTAAGGATTTCAACAGTTTGCTCCCACACAGAAACATAAAGTGAAAAATAATAGATGATTTTTTTTAAATGATGATGAAATCAGATCAGACCTATTGTCATGTTTAATCCCAGTGAGAGTCAAGTTGGAAGTTGATAATTTCTTTTTTTTTTTTTTTTACAGAGTATCAGTTTAGTATACATTAGGTAAAGATTTCAACAGTTTGCACCCCCATTGAAACACAAAGTGAAATATATTGTTTGAGTACTCGTTATAGCATTAAATCTCAATGCCCAGCACATTAAGGACAGAGATCCTACATGAGGAGTAAGTGCACAGTGACTCCTGTTGTTGACTTTACCAATTGACACTCCAGTCTATGGCATCAGTAATCTCCCTATGCTCCAGTCATGAGTTTCCAAGGCTATGGAAGCCCTCTGAGTTCTCCGATTCTTATCTTGTTTAGACAAGGTCATAGTCAAAGTGGAGGTTCTCTGCTCCCTTCAGAGAAAGGTACCTCCTTCTTTGAAGACCTGTTCTTTCCACTGGGATCTCACTCACAGAGATCTTTTGCCAGAGTGTCTTGGCTTTCCATGCCTGAGGTTCATTCAGTTTTTTTAATAAATCACTCACCCTAACATTTCACTGTTTTAATATAACTAGAAACTATAACTGAAGATAATGGAAAAAAATCCCTATACAGATGACTGCCTTGAGTTATAGTTTTCTCTATCTTTACTTGTCCAGCTCTGGTTTAAGAACACTGCAGGAAATGAAGCTGTCAGGAGGTAGACAGTATTTCAAAAAGTGAAAAAGGAGGTCTTATCTAGAAAAAAAAATTGGACAAAATGTTGCCAAGTAATCAGGAATTAGTTGTGTAACAGCTTTGGTATTCAGATTAATGTTGTGAATAGAAAAATAGTTCCCATATTTAACATTTATCCTTTCAAATCTTGTGCCAGCTTGTAATGATTTATTTTTAAGAAAATAATGTTGATATCTTATAAAGTTCTCAAGTTTGTAACAAATGTTCTCTTCACTATAGTGTATATTTGACAAAAAAACTTAAATTTTGAACTTTTATTTAAATAAGGAAAATCACTCTAAAATTATGTACAAGTAATTATTTGTATAGATGGAAAAGAGAAAAAATGGTAACATAAGAGGCTATTTTATGGAACAGAGATGCTATCTTTTTTAAGCTCATGGCACATCATAGAAGTCATTTGATTTTGTCCCAATGTGAGGAGTTGTTTTCAAACAAGTTGTTGTACAGGACGAAGATGAGTTAGGACATTGAAATATAGGAGACCCCCCCCCCCCCGCCATGCCAAGGTAAATGACTCCTTTTCCTTGAGCCAGAATTTGTGCAAACTCAGTTACTTGCTGTCTATGGGTGAAGTGGGAAGTTGCACAATGAAAGACATAGTAACAAACAGAGAGACAAATTTGCAGCAGATTATTCTCTAAAGAGAAAAGATTACAGTGCAAAAATGCTGGACTATATGTTTTCCAAACTATCGACGAAAACAAAAAAACATTATATAAGCGTCTGTAAGTCATATGAGTATGGCGAAGCATCAGGAGTATCCTGAGGGAAAAAAAAAGCAATAACAAGCACTGGATGGAGACATTAAAAATCAGTCTAGTGTAGAGGAAGCAACAACAAAACGATGGAGATCTTTGCCTATTATGGTATATGTGCATTTGTTATCAAATGTATGCCCTTCCCATTTCTTTATACCAAAGGGTATAACATTGGCTGTCTGTCCAGTTTCAGGTAACTGTACTTAAAAATTGAACTTTAAACATTTGTTCTATCTGCAGGAAAATCTTCTTAGCTCCTCTACTGGTAGAACATGCACCATCTACGTAGTCTCATGGGCCACAGTGTGTGCAACGTATGTGCATGTATGCATACACTGGGTTGGGAAAGTCAAAATGCTGAGGCAGTATATTGGAACTGTTTTATGTGCTTGGACATGAAGCAACAGACATCCCAAACTACAGTTTTTTTAAATTTCATTCATTTTTAAGAATTATGAGTGCTCTTAGATAAAAAATGCAGAAAATTTCAAATGCTTGTGCCTTGCACAAACACCATCATTAGAAAAATCATTCTTCTTTCTTCTGCTTCTGCTTCTGCTCTTTCCACTCCTTCTCCTTCCCCTTTTCCTTCTTTTTCTTCTTTTTTTTCAAGGCTTTATCTTGTTTGTTTGAAAGGCAAAGTGACAGAGAGGAAGAGACAGAGAGAAAGAGATCTCCCATCCACTTGTTGACTCCCTAAACCAGCCAAAGCCAAGAACCCAGAACACCGTCTGGGTCTCTCACATGGGTAGCAGGGGCCCAAGTACTTGGGTCATCTTAGTTGCTTTGCCAGGTGCATTAGCAGGAAGTTTGCATGGAAGCCTTGTGGCCGGGACTCAAGCCACCACAACACTAGCCCCAAATCATTCTTCTTATCTTCACCAATTACTTTGTCTCTTAGCTACTAATCTATACTGGAGTAATAATAAAGATATAACTGTCTTGATATTTATCCTCAAAAAGCCTGTACAGTGTAGATAAAGACATTTTATTAAATAAAAATAGTATATATTTCCAGAATTGTATTGCTTTGCAAATGTAAATGTCACAAAGGGATTTATATAATTCATGCTTTGCAGTTGTGATTTGTTTTGTATCATCCACCCAATTTCTATATGGATAAGATCCCATGAATCAGTACATAGCAATATAAATGCCAATAAATCAAAAGAACTCTTCTAAAGCTGGCATGATTTGAAGACTATTTGAGATCCTAGTAATGTCTGAAGAAAAATGAACAAGGATTTGGAAATTAGTGTGGATACTTTTGTCACTATGTTTCTAGAGAGGTTTACCTCAAGCAGTCTTATGTCTGAATTGTGTCTATAGTGTTGTTTTATTTCAGATAACAAGCTTTCTGTGCTTGAACGTGATCAAGTGCCACATATACAAACTTCCAGGCAAACACTAGAAATCAACTGTGCACCTGTTGGAGGAGAGTGTTTTTGTTTGTTTGTTTGCATGCAGAAGTGAAGTAGGAACATCTCATTTTTTAAAAAATTTTCCTTTACTCGTAACAGCATTCTTCTATTAAACTAGAAAAAGTTTCAAGTACTTTATTGTGTTCCATGATGACAATGTAAAAAATGAGACAGTAGATATGTCAACACAGTTCATTTTTGCAAAGTGCCTTTCTACCTTACCATATAAAGAGTGAATAAAGCCCCATCTTTTAAGTAAATTGGTATTTACAATATACAGAATTGCTTTCAAGATAAAAATAAAATGAAGTTATAACATCTGCATTTGCCAGGTGCACTTACATACTAAGCTTAGTAGAAGATCAACAGTTTCCCTAAAAATGTGATTTTGTTAAAAAACACCATTTTGACTAGTCATATCATGCATGTGTTAGTTAAGATATAGTATTAGAATGACTTATACTATGAGTAATTGCACAGAGTTAGGATAGCTATACCAAAATCACATGAGATAAAAAAGCACAAATTTCTTTTAATAAAAATTAGTACATGGAGACTTTATACTTTTTGTTAATAATTTTATTTCTTTCTCTGTAACTATTTGAAGTTTACTTTCAAGTGATATTAACTTCAGAAATCAAACTAAATTATTAGTATCTTATATTCAGAAGGCTGTTAAGATAACTAGTAGAGAACTTGAAATACAAAGCAGATATAGAATTATGCATTTCATTTAAACACATCTTAGAATTTGAAAAGTAGTAATGTAAGTATAGATTAAAATGAAAACTGATTTGGCTGAATTCAACAATATTCACTATACATAGCTATTTGAGATATTTGATTTTTTTCCCCATATGTCCCTCCTTTTTTTGGTAGGAAAAAAGAATCATTTTTTAAAGCTAACATGGATTTCCCCAGCAGCTGAATTTCTCTTTCACATTTATATTAGGAATTTTGCATGCTGTATGTAGTCTGTGTGTGTGCACATGTGCACTCATGCACATGTGTGTGCAAGGATGACTTTTCTAACGTTATGTTTTTAAATCTGACAAGGTCACGTAAGCTGGGGGAAAAAAAGCAAAGGGTCATCAAAAGGGGAAAAATAACAGAACTAGAGTGAAATGGCTCTCTGTCGGCCTTGGTATTGATTCAGAGTGTGTCAAAAGGGTCTTTTGTCGTGCCCCTACCACAGCATACTAATTTGCTAGATCAAGTCTGTCAGAATATCGACTGGAAGTAAAGAACTACAGTGGCAGCTTTTGTGTTTCCTCCAGCAGGGAGCCTGTGTGTGAAACAGGATTATCAGGGGGTCATGAAGAGAGTCAAAGGATGTCCATCACTTCCCTTCTGGTAATGTAATGGGGCGGGCGCCTGGGTATGATTAAGATGTAGGAGACGGGAGGCATAGCGGTGAACAAATCAGAAACACACACATGCAAATCAAGTTGGCTGCTGTTAACCACATATTTTTAATGAAAAATTCAATAGCAGACCAAACAAATATCTAAACAGCTGCATTCAGCTAACATATCAAATAGCCTATTCAACATCTTTTCTTCAAAAGCAAATATACAAAACATGGAAATGCTTATCAGGTCTACATTTTTCTTTAAATATCACTTTGCAATCTACAAGTGTTTCTTCTGCAGTCTGTGTGCTCTGGCACAACTATCTGACTATTAAATATCAATTTGGGGTTTTAAAAATAAAATAAGATATAGTATTCGCCATGTTCCAGCTCAGCTTCACTATACCCTTGGTATTATTGAGTTTTGGCTTAGTTCTTGTCACTGGCTTTGTTGCATTAGCAAAATAGCTTCCTTGAGTGAAAAAAAACATAGGATGAAAATTTATAGCTTTGTAAGACTATTGATGCCAAGGAAGAAGCTTTGGAATTGTGATAATGCAGTAAATATATCAAAAGATGTAAATGAAAGATGATGTAAGATTTTTCATAAATGGTGAATTCCTTTGTATCATCTTTAATTTTACTTCCTTGGCACTCTGCATTGGGTATTTATTTATTCTTTCACTCAAGAAATGCTGATTTTTAAGTTCCTACTCTGTCAGATGCTAGTTTCATGATAAGGCTTTAGAAACAAGAAAAGTTCTGTATTTAAGAATGAATGATATATAGAGGCATGTTTACATTATATTTGTAATTTTGCTGATTTCTACATCACAATACAGACACAATGTTAGAAGAATTGGTGTGCCATTAGATAATTATTGGAAGTGTGTTGATTGGCCCTTGCCTTTCATCTGCCGTAAACTGATAGAAACCAAGCTTGAACTTGAAAAGTTCCTGGTTGTGTTGCTGGCACAAATAGTTTAGCTCACTTGTTGGGAGGAAAATAAGGCCATTCCTGACAAAGGCGTGTCCTCATCCAAGACACTTGAATGAAAGAGCAGCTATCAGAAGACCTCAGTCCCCTATCTTCTCTCTCTCTCTCTCTCTCGTTTTAAAGATTTATTTATTTTATTTGAAAGGCAGAGTTACAGAGATGGAGGGAGGGAGAGAGGGAGAAGAAGAGAGAGAGAGAAAGAGAGAGAGGGAGAGAGACAGAGAAAGAAAGAGAAGAGAGAGAGAGAGAGAGAGAGAGAGAGAGAGAGAGAGAGAGATCTTCCATCTACTGGTTCACTCCCCAGATGGCCACAACAGCCAGAGCTAGTCCAATCTGAAGCCAGGAGCCAGAAACCTCTTACAGGTCTCCTAGATGAGTGCAGGGGCTCAATGATTTGGGCCATCTTCCACTGCTTTCCCAGGCCATAGCAGAGAGCTGGATCAGAAGTGGAGCAGCCAGGACTTGAACCAGCACCCATAGGGGATGCTGGCACAGCAGATGGAGGCTTTATCTGCTATGCCACAGCACCGGCCGCTTCTATCTTCTCTTGTCCCTGCCTTTGAGAGGTTGGATACAGTGACAGCTATAATCGGAGTCAGGGTCATCCTTGCCTTTTTCAGTTCACTTTAATGAAGATGCTCTGTGTGACTATGGTCAAGAGCCCTTTAGCCAGTCGATATCCAATAAAGCACAAGGCACAGACCTGACTTAATGTGCCCTTTAAAGGGGGATTTTATTTGTTTTCCACTTAACTCACCTTATCTTGTTTTTTTTCCCACAAATCACTCATTGTTGTCCTTCGCTGATAGAAGTTTCTTTCTCCTAACCTTGCAAAGTCAGAGGTCCTGTGTTCTTTTTCTGTTCTACCTAAACTCTAGCTCTATCTGCTCATCATTACCATGGCTTTACACGCACTTTGTAGCTCATAACATTTCATTTTATATCTCTGGTGTGTGTCCCTTGCTTGACATTTCACAGAGAACTTTTACTTCATGTGTCTCAAATCAGTTTTTCCCTGGCCTTCCTTGTCATAGTAAATATGTCACCAAGTATTCTGTTGCTAAAGTCAAATTAATAGCTTAAAGCAAAGTATGTGTGTGTGCGGGGGGTTGAGGGGCATGTTTGATACTGTAAATTTCCTCACCGTCACAAGGAGTAGGTAATCCATCAATGTATGTTGAAGGTCTACTCCAATATGCATCTTCAACATAGCCATTCCCTTCTAATTCGACTACCCCATCCTAACTGGAATAACAACTCTCAGCGCCTCCTCACGTATCTCCTACATTCACTCTTGCCTCTCTACAATCCATTCTTCATTTGTCCTTTCAAGGCATTTTAAAAGCTTGCATCTAATATCTTTGTGCTTTTACTAAGTTATTTTAAGATTTATTTATTTATTTGAAAGTCAGAGTTACACAGAGAGAGGAGAGGCAGAGAGAGAGAGAGAGAGAGAGAGAGAGAGAGAGAGAGAGATCTTCCATCCGATGATTCACTCCCCAGATGGCTGCAATGTCTGGAGCTGCGCTGATCTGAAGCCAAGATCCATGAGCTTCTTCCAGGTCTCTCATGTTGGTGCAGGGGCCCAAGAATTTGGGCCATCTTCTACTGCTTTCCCAGGGCATAGCAGAGAGCTGGATTGGAATTAGAGCAGCCGGGTCTCGAACTGGTGCCCATATGGGATGCCGGCGCTTCAGGCCAGGACATTAACCCACTGCACCACAGCGCCGGCCCCTGCTTTCACTAAGTTATTAACCCTCTTCGGTAAGGCTCCACTTCTAGGTTTCTACCAGTGTAAAGCCTAGTTTGCTATACACAAGATATACAAGATAGTTCCAAATATTGTCATGTTGTTTTCTGATTATCTTATACACTCAACTCTCAATTGTAGATCCTTTAAGTATAATGAGGTATTGAGCTCCTACTATGTACTAGGGATAGTTCTAGGTGTTTTCATGGATGAACTCACTATCATATAGCTATATTATTTCTTCTACCTTAAAAATAAGGAAATTTGGGCATAAAAACTTAAATAATAAGTTTGCAGTTACAAAATTGGTAATTGGTTTGCATTAGGTCTCATATTTCAGTTCTGAACATAGTACAGAGCTACATATTGAATAGACCACTAATGACTACTTATTAATAAACACTGCAGTGTAAATAAAGATAATGCAAATATGCATGTTGTATTTTTTTCTTACTAGTCATTCTTCTAGTGTCCCCCAAGGAAAACATTAAAAAAGAAAAAAATAATCTGATGAAACTGTACCAGCTTATTTCTCGATAGTTCACAAACTGTTTGATTTCTCATGTGAAGAATCCCTAAATTACCACAGGGTCATTAAGCAATTCAGGTTAAAGTCTTTCACTAGCCTGAGATTCACTACATTTCTGTCTTTATAGTTTATGCTTTACCATACTTATCCAATTTTAAAGGAAAGCCTATAAAAATAATGAAAAACAAAGTAAAACTTGAAGTGATCATTTCAAATCAATATATATACATACATATATATATAAAGAATAAGCTAATAAGTTTTAAAAACTTCTTGACAAAAAGTGGAAGTTGAGTGCCATTGGCATAAACAACTCCTAGGTTCACCTGGGACATAAAGGTAAAATTACTGAACATTTGAATATTACAGGATCATGAAAGGAGAGCATTTTTCATAATTCCAAAAGTCTATGAAAGGAGAAATGCAATTCAGTCACAGTGGTCTTTACACCTCTGACACTTGTGACAGCTGCCTTCTATAGCTCAACCTCCCTACACCAAATTATAAGAGTTGTGACAATCAGCACCTATGGAGAAAAATAGTATATACATGTATACATTTATGTGTGTGTGTGTGTGTGTATATATATATATATATATAGAGAGAGAGAGAGAGAGAGAAACAGTGAGACATGTATAAGCATACAGGTATATATAGTTACTTAAAAATTAAAGTTATTGGAAAACTAAGACAATCAGTTATAGTATATTAAATGAAGCTCATTCAGTGTCTACAACCATTATCAATTTAGACCGAATGACGCTAGTCAGAATCAGGCTGGTTTCATGCCATTTCTAACCAGTATTTTGATACGAGCTAAATACTAAAGAGATGTTTAATTTGAGTTTTTTCTCCTTCTCTTTTAATTACAGCGAACACAATTGCATTTTTTCTTGTATGTGTATAAGCCCTATCACTTCATATGATCAGGAATCATAATTCTGTTAGAATGTTCACAAGGGGCTGGTGCTATGGTGCAGCGGGTTAAAGCCCTGGCCTACAGTGCTGGCAATCCATATGGGTGCCGGTTCTAGTCCCAGATGCTCCTCTTCCAACCCAGCTCTCTGCTGTGGCCTGGGAAAGCAGTAGAAGATGGCCCAACTTCTTGGGTCCCTGCACCCACGCGGGAGACCTGGAAGAAGTTCCTGGCTCCTGGCTCCTGGCTCCTGGCTTAAGACCGGCACAACTCCGGCCATTGAGGACATCTGGGGAGTGAATCAATGGATGGAAAACTTCTCTCTCTGTCTCTACCTCTCTCTGTAACTCTATCTCTCAAATAAAAAAAAAGTTCACAAAAATATCATACATAATATCTCAAATAAGAACATTTTCTTAAAGTGAGCATCCAGTTTTAAAGGTCCAATGAGCAGGTTTGTGATTGTCATTGAAAATCGTGTTAATTTTAAAATATGAAGTTTCTTTGGACAAGTCACACTCCCAAGCTGACTTTCCAAATGTTCATCCCTACTCGCATGAGTTAATGGAAAATATTAGTGAAGAGAAGGAAGGTCCAGGCACACACTGAACTTCCATTTGTGAGAGCAAGTTGGTCCTGAGAACGCAATCCCCACTGAAAGGAGATCAAAGCCGCAGAACTCAACACATGTTTGTGATATCTAATTTATATCAGGACTAGATGACTCCAGATGCACATTGGGCTCTACATCTTGAACTATTTTCCGAATGGCTGAGACTTAATAAAATCTAAACTCCACCTGGCACCTTTAGGTTAATTTTAAAGAAATCATTATTCCCCAGGAAACTGAAAACATGTGTTTCTGATTTGTTCACACTTAAGTCATCAAAATATTATTTTGCAATGTGGTGTGATACTCAAGAAAACTTTTGGATGGTTTTTTCATGGAAGTGAGAAATTTGCTTATGTCTAAAGAATCTGACTAATTCTCCTTTTTGTTAGGCTTCTGTGATCATGATGAGGCAGATACATGACATAAGAAACAGTAGTCAGTAGTTATTGGCAGGCTAAGTATTCTTCGGCATCAAATGCCCAGTCTCTATAGCCATTCCCCATTTCAAACCGAGAAATCAAAACGATCCATCTTCCTCGTATCCAATGTCATCAATAAGGAAAGATTTCCATGTTCTAGCTGACAGAGGTGCTTAGTTATTGTCTTCATTCCTTCACCAACTAGTTATTTTGAGAAAACTCTTTGCCTCCCTGAACTTTGTCTATCTCATTTGCAAAATTCTGGTAAGAAATGCCATCTCTTAGTACAGAAATTCAAAGCGTTCCTAGCAACTTTATTCCTAGAAAACACTGATAAGCACTCAGAGCACTAAAGCACATTTCCAGATGTGGTAGGAAGAAGCAAAAAGGACAATGGATATGCCTGCTTTTAATCAAAGTAAAAACATCAGAACAGAGGAAAACTTATTTTTTCTTAAAAAAAAATTCCAATAAATCAATCAGAAAATTGACAGTGTGTTTTAATGCAGAGTCCAAGGGAGTCTAATTACTAAAATATTGTTGAGTCTCCACAACCCTACAGCCACACTTGCATTGATTACTCTATGGTCTAGTCTCCATAGCAGCCTTAAAAAAAATAAAATAAGAAATCATATCGTGTCACTCTGATACATAAATATCCTTCTCATTATACTCAGAGAAATATTTCATGGCTTCACAACAGCCTAGGACAATGTTCTACCAGACCTAGGCCCTGGCCTCCTGCTTGACCTCATCTCCTCTGCCTTTCTGCTCTCTACACAATTTTTGTTCTGGTCACTCCTTTTTTCCCTGTAATATTCATATTCCTGAGACCCCCATGGCTTATTCTTTCCCTGTATTTGCATCTGCGCTTAAATGGTATTTGCTCTATGAGCTACTCCTTAACCACTGGAAGTCAGAGAGCATCCCACAGAACTATCTACTCCCTTATTCTGTTTTACTTGTCTTCAAATTTCTCTTACTCCTTGACATTATATGTAGTATTTTGTAGACTTTGTTCTGTAACTCTAGCACTTACAACCATTGCTTTATAATCAATACATATTGAATAAATGAATAAAAAGGTGCACTTTGAGGAACAAACTTCATTTTTACAATAGTTTTAGGTTTACCACAAAATAAAGTAGAAGGTACAGAATTGTCTCCTATACTCTGCCTCCCCCCCCCCCCGTTTTCTTTCTTTTCTTTTTTTTTTTTCTTTTTTGACAGGCAGAGTGGACAGTGAGAGAGAGAGAGGAAAGTCTTCCTTTTTGCTGTTGGTTCACCCTCCAATGGTTGCCACGGCGGGCACACCGCACTGATCTGAAGCCAGGAGCCAGGTGCTCTCCTGGTATCCCATGCGGGTGCAGGGCCCAAGCACCTGGGCCATCCTCCTCTGCACTCCGGGCCACAGCAGAGAGCTGGCCTGGAAGAGGGGCAACTGGGACAGAATCCGGCACCCCAACTAGGACTAGAACCCAGGGTGCCAGTGCCGCAGGTGGAGGATTAGTCTATTGAGCTGCGGCGCTGGCTCTCCCTCCCCATTTTCAAACCACAACCAAAGTGGTTTGTTTTAGACAACTGATAAGCCTATATTGAAACATCATTAATATACAGAGTTCCTAGTATATATTAGTGCCCATAACATGCATGTGCACAAAGGTACAATGACGTGTCTCTATTATTATAATATCTTACTGAGTAATTTTACTACCCTAAAAAATCCTCTATGTTCTACCTGTTTATCCCTCTCTCCCTCCTAACTCTTGGAAACTACTGATCTTGACTATCTCAAAAGGTACAAAGTTTAAGTTCATGTTAACAAAAAACTTGAGTAAATTCTAACAATTTATATGCCCTATAGTGGCATATTATTATTATAATTATTTTAATTCATCCTCAGCAACACTGGGTTATTAAAATATTTAATTTGATAAGTACTATTTTCATATTATTTTGCATGTGGAAACACTTCTTTTTTTTTCCCATGTTAAAAGGAGATTTATTCACATTGTTGGTGGAAAAAATTCAAGTAAAACTTAGTAATGCTCAGTGAAGCTTATTATCCCCATTTACAGGCCGTCCCTTCCATATAAAAACACAGAGAGGTCAGAGTAGCCAAAACAACTTTGAAAAACAGTAGACATAGAAGATTAATATTGCCCCACTTCAAACCTTTCTGTAAAACTGTAGTCATGGACAGAGTATGATACCGCTGGGAAGAGTCAAAAAATAGCAAACAGAAATTGAAAGAATTTGTTACCACTCATCCAGCCCTGCAAAAGATGCTTAAAGATGTGTTACACACAGAAACATGGTCATCAATATGAAAGAAGGTAAAGGAAGGAAACCTCACAGCAAAAGATCACAGGGAATTCAGAGCATATATTAGAAAATATCTTTTGGAAATGGCAGGGCAAAGTTACCACTTATCAATAATCACATTGAACGATAATGGCCTGAACTATGCAGTTAAAAGACACAGATTGGCTGATTGGGTTAAGGAACAAAACCCATCTATTTGCTGCTTACAAGAAACACATCTTTGCAACAAAGATGCATACAGACTGAAAGTGAAAGGCTGGAAAAAGATATACCATGCCAACAGAAATGAAAAAAGAGTGGGTGTAGCCATCTTAATATCAGACAAAATAAACTGTAACACAAAAACTGTTAAGAGAGACAAAGAGGGACACTATATAATGATTAAGGGATCAATTCCACAGGAAGATATAACGATTACCAATGTATATGCACCTAATTACAGGGCACCGGTTTATTTAAAAGATTTGTTAAGGGACTTAAAGGGAGACTTAGACTCCAATACAATAGTACTGGGGGACTTCAATACTCCACTCTCAGAAATAGACAGATCAATAGGACAGAAGATCAACAAGGATACAGTAGATTTAAACGACACTATAGCCCAAATGGATCTAACAGATATCTACAGAACTTTTCATTCTACACATAAAGAATTTACGTTCTTCTCAGCAGTACATGGAACCTACTCTAGGATTGACCACATACTAGGCCATAAAGCAAGTCTCAGCAAATTCAAAAAAAAAAAAAATAGAATTATACAATGCAGCTTCTCTGACCATAGGGAAATGAAGTTGGAAATTGACAACTCAGGAATCCCTAGAGCATATGCAAACACATGGAGATTGAACAACATGCTCCTGAATGAACAATGGGTCATAGAAGAAATCAAAAGAGAAGTCAAAAACTTTCTGGAAGTAAATGAGAATAACAGCACAACTTACCAAAATTTATGGGATACAGCAAAAGCAGTGTTAAGAGGAAAGTTTATATCAATAGGTGCCTACATCAAGAAATTGGAAAGGCACCAAATAAATGAACTTTCAATTCATCTCAAGGATCTAGAAAAACTGCAGCAAACCAGACCCAAATCTAGTAGGAGAAGAGAAATAATTAAAATCAGAGAAGAAATCAACAGGATTGAATCAAAAAAAACAAAACAAAACAAAACAAAAAAAAACATTACAAAAAATCAGCCAAATGAAGAGCTGGTTTTTTGAAAAAATAAACAAAATTGACACCCCATTGGCCCAACTAACTAAAAAAAGAAGAGAAAAGACCCAAATCAATAAAATCAGAGATGAAAAAGGAAACGTAATGACAGACACCACAGAAATAAAAGGTATCATCAGAAATTATTACAAGGACTAGTATGCCAGCAAACAGGGAAACCTATCAGAAATGGATAGATTCCTGGACACATGCAACCTACCTAAATTGAACCAGGAAGACATCAAAAACCTAAACAGACCCATAACTGAGACAGAAATTGAAACAGTAATAAAGGCCCTCCCAACAAAGAAAAGCCCAGGACCAGATAGATTCACTGCTGAATTCTACCAGACATTTAAAGAAGAACTAACTCCAATTCTCCTCAAACCACTCAGAACAATCGAAAAAGATGGAATCCTCCCAAATTCTTTCTATGATGCCAGCATCACCCTAATCGCTAAGCCAGAGAAAGATGCAGCATTGAAAGAAAATTACAGACCAACATCCCTGATGAACATAGATGCAAAAATCCTCAATAAAATTCAAGCCAATAGAATGCAACAACACAACAGAAAGATCATCCACCCAGACCAGGTAGGATTTATCCCTGGCATGCAGGGATGGTTCAATGGGCGCAGAACAATCAATGTGATACACCACATTAACAGACTGCAGAAGAAAAACCATATGATTATCTCAACAGATGCAGAGAAAGCATTTGATACAATTCAACACCCTTTCATGATAAAAACTCTAAGCAAATTGGGTATGGAAGGAACATTCCTCAATACAATCAAAGCAATTTATGAAAAACACACAGCCAGCATCCTATTGAATGGGGAAAAGTTGGCAGCATTTCCACTGAGATCTGGTACCAGACAGGGATGCCCACTCTCACCGCTGCTATTCAATATAGTTCTGGAAGTCTTAGCCAGCACCAACAGGCAAGAAAAAGAAATTAAAGGGATACAAATTGGGAAGGAAGAACTCAAACTATCCCTCTTTGCAGATGATATGATTCATTTAAGGGATCGAAAGAACTCTACTAAGAGACTATTGGAACTCATAGAAAAGTTTGGCAAAGTAGCAGGATATAAAATCAATGCACAAAAATCAACAGCCTTTGTATACACAGGCAATGCCACGGCTGAGAAAGAACTGCTAAGATCAATCCCATTCACAATGGCTACAAAAACAATCAAATACCTTGGAATAAACTTAACTAAGGATGTTAAAGATCTCTACGATGAGAGTTACAAAATCTTATCGAAAGAAATAGAAGAGGATACCAAAACATGGAAAAATCTTCCATGCTCATGGATTGTTAGAATCAACATCATCAAAATGTCCATTCTCCCTAAAGCAATTTATAGATTCAATGCAATACCAATCAAGATACCAAAGACATTCTTCACAGATCTAGAATAAATGATGCTGAAATTCATATGGAGATGCAAGAGACCTCAAATAGCTAAAGCAATCTTATACAACAAAAACAAAGCCGGAGGCATCACAATACCAGACTTCAGGACATACTACAGGGCAGTTGTAATCAAAACAGCATGGTACTGGTACAGAAACAGATGGATAGACCAATGGAACAGAATAGAAACACCAGAAATCAACCCAAACATCTACAGCCAGCTTATATTTGTTCAAGGATCTAAAACCAATCCCTGGAGCAAGGACAGTCTATTCAATAAATGGTGCTGGGAATGCTGGATTTCCATGTGCAGAAGCATGAAGCAAGACCCCTCCCTTACACCTTACACAAAAATCAACTCAACATGGATTAAAGACCCAAATCTACTACCCAACACCATCAAATTTTTAGAGAACATTGGAGAAACCCTGCAAGATTTCGGTACTGGCAAAGACTTCTTGGAAAAGACCCTGGAGGCACAGGCAGGCAGTCAAAGCCAAAATTAACATTTGGGATTGCATCAAATTGAGAAGTTTCTGTACTGCAAAAGAAACAGTCAGGAAAGTGAAGAGGCAACTGACAGAATGGGAAAAAATATTTGCAAACTATGCTACAGAAAGGATTAATAACAAGAATCTACAATGAGATCAAGAACCTTCACAGCAACAAAACAAACAACCCACTTGAGAGATATGCCAAGGACCTCAGCAGACATTTTTCAAAAGAGGAAATCCTAATGGTCAACAGACACATGAAAAAATGTTCAAGATCACTAGCAATCAGGGAAATGCAAATCAAAACCACAATGAGGTTTCACCTCACCCCAGTTAGAATGGCTCACATACAGATATCTACCAACCATAGATGCTGGTGAGGATGGGGGGAAAAAGGGACACTAACCCACTGTTGGTGGGAATGCAAACTGGTCAAGCCACTATGGAAGTCAGTCTGGAGATTCCTCAGAAACCTGAATATAACCCTACCATACAACCTAGCCATCCCACTCTTTGGAATTTACCCAAAGGAAATGAAATTGGCAAACAAACAAGCTGTCTGCACCTTAATGTTGATTGCAGCTCAATTCACAATAGCTAAGACCTGGAACCAACCCAAATGCCCATCAACAGTAGACTGGATAAAGAAATTATGGGACATATACTCTATAAAACACTATATAGTAGTCAAAAACAATGAAATCCGGTCATTTGCAACAAAACGGAGGAATCTGGAAAACATCATGCTGAGTGAACTAAGCCAATCCCAAAGGGACAAATATCATATGTTCTTCCTGATCGGTGACAACTAACAAAGCACAAGAAAGGAAACCTGTTGAAGTGAAAGGGACACTATGAGAAACAGTGACTTGATCAGCTCTTGTCCTGACTGTTGATGTACAACTAAATACTTTATCCCTCCTAGTATTTTTTTGTTCTAGTTAATACTATTGATTGAACTCTGTAATTAACACACAATTATTCTTAGGTGTTGAAATTTAACTGAAAAGTGATCCCTGTTAAATATAAGAGTGGGAATAAGAGAGGGAGGAGATGTACAATTGGGGACATGCTCAATCCGACTTGCCCCAAATGGTGGAGTTAGAAATGTGCCAGGGGATTCCAATACAATCCCGTCAAGATTGCATGTACCAATGCCATCTCACTAGTCCAAGTGATCAATTTCAGTTCACAATTGATCACACTGATAGGTCTAAGAGTCAAAGCGATAACACAAACAAAACTAGTGTCTGCAAATACTAACTGATAGAATAAAAAAGGGAGAGAACGATCCAACATGGGAAGCGGGATACACAGCAGACTCATAGAATGGTAGATGTCCTAAACAGCACTCTGGCCTCAGAATCAGCCCTGAAGGCATTCGGATATGGCTGAAGAGCCCATGAGATTATTTTAGGCATGGAAAGCCAAGACACTCTGGCAAAAAAAAAAAAAAAAAAAAAAAAAAAAAAAAAAAAAAAAAAAAAAAAAAAAAAACCCTAAATGAAAGATCTCTGTGAGTGAGATCCCAGTAGAAAGAATGGGTCATCAAATGAGGAGGTACCTTTCTCTGAAGGGAGGAAAGAACTTCCACTTTGACTATGACCTTGTCTAAATGACATCGAAGTCAGCAAACTCAAGAGGCTTCCATAGCCTTGGAAACTCTTGACTAGAGCCTAGAGAGATTACTGATGCCATAAACAAGAGTGTCAAATTGTTAAGTCAACAACAGGAGTCACTGTGCACTTACTCCTCATGTGGGATCTCTGTCCTTAATGTGTTGTCCAATGTGAATTAATGCTATAACTAGTACTCAAACAGTATTTTACACTTTATGTTCTGTGTGGGTGCAAACTGATGAAATCTTTACTTAATATATACTAAATCGATCTTCTGTATATAAAGATAATTGAAAATGAATCTTGATGTGAATAGAATGGGAGAGGGAGCGAGAGATGGGAGGGATGTGGGTGGGAGGGAAGTTCTGGGGGGGAAAAGCCATTGTAATCCATAAACTGTACTTTGAAAATTTATATTTACTAAGTAAAAGTTAAAAAAAAGAATCAATGAAACTGAATAGTTCAAAAATAAACAAAAAATCCCACAAAGGCACTCAGTAACTTGCCCAGAGTCACAGAGGGGCAAGTCGCGGGTAACAGTGACTCCACCTGCAAATCTTTTCCATCAGTCCTGGCAAGAACAATAGATAAAGACCAACCCAGTGAAGAAAATATACCAAAATGCTAAATTAACAAGCATTGATTCAAGACACACCAAGAAGAAAAATGGCAGCCTGAATTGTATAATGGGATTTAACTTTGAATTCAATTTCTACCTTATCTACTATGTAAATAGACTTTTGAGAGGTATCAAGAAATCAATACAGCAAAACATCTAAACCATTGACCTAAGAGGTAGTCTATGAGCAATGCATGAAAATTGGAATCTTGGGGTTGGTGTTGTGGCATAATAGTTTAAACTGCTCCCTGACATCCTGGAAATCCATATCAGAATGCAGGTTAGAGCCCTGGCTGTTCTGCTTCCAATCCAGTATCCTATTAACACTCCTGGGAAGGCAGTCGATAATGGCTCAGCTGCTTAGGCCCTATCACCAAAACCGGAGATCTGGACTGAATTCCAGGCTTTCGTCTTCAACCTGGGCCAGCCCTGGCAGTTGCAGCCATTTGGGGAGTGAACCAGCAATGGAAGAAATCTCTCCTTCTCTCTCTCTGTCTTTCCCTCATTTTGTCAGTCTGCCTTTCAAATAAATAAATAAATAATAATAAAACCTTTTGAAACCCCTAGTTTTATGTAATATTGTAATAATATTTTGATGTATTTTAAAAGTACATGGATATGGCCGGCGCCACGGCTCAGTAGGCTAATCCTCCACCTAGCGGCGCCGGCACACCAGGTTCTAGTCCCGGTCGGGGCGCCAGATTCTGTTCCAGTTGCCCCTCTTCCAGGCCAGCTCTCTGCTGTGGCCTGGGAAGGCAGTGGAGGATGGCCCAAGTGCTTGGGCCCTGCACCCCATGGGAGACCAGGAGAAGCACCTGGCTCCTTGCCTTCGGATCAGCGGGGTGCGCCGGCTGCAGCGCGCCAGCTGTGGCGGCCATTGGAGGGTGAACCAACGGCAAAAGGAAGACCTTTCTCTCTGTCTCTCTTTCTCTCACTGTCCACTCTGCCTGTCAAAAAAAAAAAAAAGTACATGGATATACAAGTGATATCTGTGGAAAGGAATATGTGAGTGTGTGCATATATTTCTGTATCATGATTTAAGAAATGTTTTTGAGATAAAATGTAAAAATGCTTCCTACGTAATCATTTAAAGTTTCTGAGAATTTTCATAGTAATGATAGTGATGTCATATTTATATGTACAATGACACATTTAGTTTTATTTTATTATTGGACATTTGCTTTTGGTGAGCTTTTTTATTACTATTTCTTAAAGAGCTACTTATTTGAAAGACAGAGTGACAGAGAAGAAGAAAGATCTTTCATCTGCTGGTTCACTTCCTATATGGCTGCAGTAGCCAGGTCTAGGCCAGGCTAAAGCCAGGAGCCAGGAATTTCATCAGGGTCTCCCACATGGGTGTCAGGAACCCAAGTACATGGGCCATCTTCTGATGCCCTCTCTGGAGCATTAAGAGGAAGCCAGTAAAAAAAATAATCTACCCTCACCAATAAGCAAAGACTTCATCAAATCCACTGAGGCCACAATAGAACAAAAAGTCTGAGGAAGGGACAATTGTAACTTTCTGAGTTGGGACATCCATCTTTAACCTGCTGCCAATGGAGATTCTGATATATGGGCCTTTGTACTTGGACAGGAACATACACCATTAGCTCCTCTTATTTTCAGGTTACTAAGCTTAGCCTGGAGCCATCCCATGGCTTTTCCAGGTCTCCAGTTTGCAGATGGCAGACCATGGGACTTCTTAGCACCCATAATCATATGGGGCAATGCCTCATAGTAAATGTTTTTCATTATATCTCTATACTCATGTATTGTTGGTCCAGTTTATCTAAAACACTTGTATCAACCAATGCTATTACTACAACAAAATGCCTGAGTCACACTAATTATGAAGGAAATGAAGGTGGCTCATTGTTTGGAGGTTCACGTCCAAAAATGAGGGTTGCCATTGGTTTGGCCTCTAATCAAGGAGCGAATGTAGAGTCTGAAGCACTTGCACTGGAAGAATCACAGGGCAAGCCAGGTGTGGGTAAGGGGAAGGTGTGGCTGGGCCAATATCAGGCTTTTATAACCAGCCCTCTCTGAGAACTTCTTTCCAAAGCAATGCTTTAAAATGACCCATAAATAATGTCTATCTCTTAAGCAGTGTAAGTGGATTAAATTTCTATTAAGTTAAAAAAAAAAAGAAAAGAGGCAGCCAGATTGGGGGTGGAGCAGCCAGGTCTTGAACCAGCACTCTGTTATAGAATGACAGTGCTGCAACCAGCAGCTCAACTCATGGTGATACAGCAGCTACAAAGCATGTCATTGAATTCTGTCTAATTGTTTCGGTTGAAGCTTTATACTCATATCTGGAGAATAAAAATAGTTTTCCATGCTCATGAATTTTCAAATGCAGAAGCAGATAGATGCCTATGCAATTTGCTTAAACATTACCCTTTTAAATTAATTTTCTTTATTTTCAAATACTGAACAAGCCCATGGGGAATGTAGCCAAAGGATTATCTTGGAATGACTACACAGCTATATTTATTTTTTAGCTCAATAATAACAATTCCTATTTGTGGAATAATTATGTAAATAATGCAAATAAAATGTGCACACTTACATTTCATATTCTGAAACCCAGAATAGTGGGTACAACATAGTTTATCTCTATTTATTATACTGTACACTTGCCAAGTTCTAACCATTCTGTAGATCACTGATAATTCAACAGTGAATCAGACACAGTTCCAGTGGATAGAAACAAATAAATGCTAATTAACATTACTATGTAAATTGTAACACTAGATCTTCATTAAAAACACATGGAACATGGGGCCGGTGCTATGGCGTAGTGGAGAAGGACACCGCCTAACATGTCAGCATCCCATGTGGGCTCCAGTTTGAGTCCTGGCTGCTCCACTTTTGATCAAGCTCTCTGCTATGGCCTGGGAAGGCACCTGCATAGGAGACCCAGAGGAGGCTCCTGGCTCCTGGCTTCAGATCGGTGCAGCTCTAGCCATTGCAGCCAATTAGAGAATGAGCCAGACAATGGAAGACCTCTCTCTCTCTGACTCTCCTTCTCTCTTTGTATAATTCTGGTTTTCAAATAAGTAAATAAATCTTTAAAAAAAAGGAACATATGATTTTCATACTCTGGGGGAAAAAGGAAACATTCCTATAGAGTTTGCGGTTGAGCTAGAATTGAAGGCTAATATAGAAAACATATATATAATATATATTATAATATATGCATGTATATACAGAATATATACTAAAGCAAATAAAAACCTAATACTATCCTATTATACAATCACAATGTGGTAGCTTTAAATAAAACTATCCTTGTACCAGACACAGGATTTAAAGTTCATCTCTGGGCACCAGGTCTTTGAATTTTCTGTGGGATTATTTGAAGTGCTGAAACTGAAAGTGGAGGTATGGAATACATACAAAAATCTGTCATCATACGGGTCCTCCAATTTTTCTGGTGTTTTCCCATGATCAAAATCAGTACTTCTTTTCTCTACTCAGCCATCTTGGAATCATCCTGACGATATCCTTTCTAGAATTTTATATTATTTCTTAATTTATTTTCAAGAATTCACGAATAGTTTGATTAAATTATATTCTGATTATATTCTTGCGATTTGTGGAAAGTACAAGATTTCTGTAAAACAGTTCTAATATTAGCAGTAAACAAAATATATAATTCTTATTTTAATGATCAATCATTTAATATATGTATATCTCATAATATACGTGTTTCTGATTTGTGTATACCAGATTTCATTGACATTAAGGTGCTATCAATGGGGCCGGCACTGTGACATAGTAAGCTAAGCCTCTGCCTGTAGCGTTAGCATCCCGTATGGACACCAATTCAAGTCCAGCTGCTCCTCTTCTGATCTAGTTCTCTGCTTACGACCTGGGAAGGCAATGGAAGATAGCCCAAGCGATTGAGCCCCTGCACCCATGCAGGAGACCTGGAAGAAGTTCTTGGCTTCGGGTTGGCTCAGCCCTGACCATTGCGGTCATTTGGTGAGTGAACCAGCAGATAGAAGACCTTTCTATATGTTTCTCCCTCTCTCTGTCTATAACTCTGCTCTCAAGTATACAAATAAAATCTTTTAAAACAGAGATACCATCAATGGAAAGATACATCAAGGTACTTCAAAAGGTTCATGGAAAACTAAAATTAAAAGATAATTTTAATTTGGTCCAAAAAATTTAAAATATACACTTTTTTCCCATAGTATAGATTTTGCATGAACATTTTGAAGACTCCTCATAAATATAATCAGTTAGTAAACATGAGAAATTGCATATCCTTCTCATATTTAAAGAAATACTTTTTAAGCAAGATAATAGTTTAAGGGCAAGCATTTGACGAAGTTGTTATGCCCCCACTTGGAACAGTGGCATTCCACATCAAGTGCCTGGGTTCGTCCTCGTTCTGCTTCTGATTTCATCTTCTGCTAGTGCACACCCTGCAAGGCAGGAGGTGATGGCTCAATTAGCTGGTTTCCTGCCACCCACAGAGAAGACCCACTCCTAGGTTCAGCCTGGTACAGCCCCAGCTGTTATGGACATCTGGGAATTAAAGCAACAAATGTCTCTGTCCCTCTGTAACTCCTTACTAACATACCTAGGAAAGTAGTAGAAGATGGCCCAAATGCTTGGGCCCCTACCCCGACTTGGGAGACCCAGAACAAGCTCTTGGCTCCTAGCTGCAGCCTGGCCCCACCCTGGTTTGTACAGCCATTTGGGGAGTGAACCAGCAGATGGAAGATCTGTTTCTCTTTTTTTCTGTGTCTTTCTCTGTAACCTTGCCTTCCAAATAAATAAGTAAATCTTTAACAAAAAAACAAAAACTAAGTTGCAGAAAAGTGTGAGCAGTGAAATCCTGGTATTTTTAAGTGTATTTTATTTAAATAGGAATTATTAGTTATTACTTCTACAGAACAGAATTTAGGCCACAGGTTTGTGCAAGAATTTTATGTGTGTGTGTTACTGTTTATTTTCACTTTATGCATGAATTGCTTTCATTAAAATAAATTGTTAAGAATAAATACAGGGCTTGCGCCGCGGCTCACTAGGCTAATCCTCCACCTGCAGCACCGGCAACCCAGGTTCTAGTCCCTGTCAGGGTGCCAGATTCTGTCCCGGTTACTCCTCTTCCAGTCCAGCTCTCTGCTGTGGCCTGGGAAGGCAGTGGAGGATGGCCCAGGTCCTTGGGCCCTGCATCCGCATGGGAGACCAGGAGGAAGCACCTGGCTCCTGGCTTTGGATCAGCACAGTGCGCTGGCCGCAACGCAACGGCCGTAGCGGCCACTTGGGGGGGGGGTGAACCAATGGAAAAAGGAAGACCTTTCTCCTTTCTCTCTGTCTCTCTCTCACTGTCTAACTCTCTCTCACTGTCTAACTCTGCCTGTCCAAAAAAAAAAAAAAAAAAGAATAAATACATTAGTCAACTAAGTGTATGAAGGGATTCCATTTATGATCCCTCTATGTACTTGTTAAATATAGTTCTCAGTTTTTGTGCTTTTATGTTGTATTTACAATCCGTACATTATTCATTGTGCCTAGACAGTAGTTATTTGTATATTGCATGAGTGGCTGAAAAATAAGTGAATGAAGTAAAATAGTCTTGTTTCAATACCCATACCCTTTTTTTAGGGTTCTAATTCCTACACCAATGAAAGAATCAACCAAATGAGGAGTTTTTTTCTCCACTTCATTTCCAATGACTCATTTTTAAAACAAAGTGACACATTTTCCCTAATTATAACTGCAATCCACTCCTCTGAGATTTCCGAGTCCTGTTTAAGAACCAAATTGAATTCCTCCAATAACTATATCCTTTCATCCATCCCTCTGATTTTTATTTCAAGGCCATCAAATCACTTGTAATTGAGTCCATTTTTAAATTCATCACCTGCATTTTTTTTTAGTGCTTACCTCTGAGATTTAAATAAGCTACGGAACTTTCTTTATATTCATTTTGTACTCTATATTCATTTTGAAACTCCATTAACTAGAATAAACCTTTTTCCAAATGCCCAGATCTGCCCTTTACACAGTGAATCTCAGCTTTACCTTCTACAGTTAAAAATTTTACAACTTTTTAATGTTATTTAGTGCCCAAATAGTTTTATACTCAATACGTTTGATAGTCATAGTAATCCTCTAATAAGGGCAAATCATATACAATTATTTCCTCTTTTGTTAAAAAGAAGTTATCAACTAGTTAAAGTGACCAGCTATAGGTCACTTGACTTTGTGACAGTAAATACTAAAGTTAGATGTCTGACTTTTCATAAAATTAATTCACTCATGTTAACAACACAAATGATTTTTAAATTTCTTGACACACCTTAAACTTGCTTTTTATAGAATATTGACTGTAAAAGAGTTTTTAGATAAGTTTTATCTGCTCTCAATATATTTTTGAAAAATAAATTAGCTCTATGTGATGAGAAAAAGAGTAATGATATAAGTATGATATGTATGATGTGTAGATTTATACAGATTGGCTTTATCTCTGTAAATCAGGTGTTTAAGGTCTTATTTACATTTCCTTTCTAGCTATACTCCCTTTTTTAAGGTAAGTAAATCTTACACTTACTCTAGCCTTTTCTTTAATGGGAAATTTAACATGTCTGCCTAAGCATGCTAGTATTTTTATTGCAATTGTTACTGGTTTGTTAAGCCATCGTTACAAGTTTAATACTATCTAAGTGATTGATAGTGGTTTAGCCAAAGGTGATATAAGGAGAGAAAGAGAATGGATGGGTTCAAAATATGTTCTTGACATATAGCACCAGTGGGGCTTTCTGATGGATTAAATCTGCAGAGAGAAGGTTGAATTCTGAGAGTAATCAAGGATGATGTACAAGTTTACAGAGTGGCATGTCCAAATACAGATTTGATAGGGTTGAAATTTTTTATTTATTTATTTATTTTTTAATTTATTTAATGAATATAAGTTTCCAAAGTACGAATAATGGATTACAATGGCTTCCCCCCCATACCGTCCCTCCCACCCACAACCCTCCCCTTTCCCACTCCCTCTCCCCTTCCATTCACATCAAGATTCATTTTCGATTATCTTAATATACAGAAGATCAGCTTAGTATACATTAAGTAAGGATTTCAACAGTTTGCTCCCACACAGAAACATAAAGTGAAAAATAATAGATGATTTTTTTTTAATGATGATGAAATCAGATCAGACCTATTGTCATGTTTAATCCCAGTGAGAGTCAAGTTGGGAGTGGATAGTTTTTTTCTTTTTTTTTTTTTTTTTTTTTTTTACAGAGGATCAGTTTAGTATGCATTAAGTAAAGATTTCAACAGTTTGCACCCCCATAGAAACACAAAGTGAAATATACTGTTTGAGTACTCGTTATAGCATTAAATTTCAATGCACAGCACATTAAGGACAGAGATCCTACATGAGGAGTAAGTGCACAGTGACTCCTGTTGTTGACTTTACCAATTGACACTCCTGTCTATGGCATCAGTAATCTCCCTATGCTCCAGTCATGAGTTTCCAAGGCTATGGAAGCCCTCTGAGTTCTCCGATTCTTATCTTGTTTAGACAAGGTCATAGTCAAAGTGGAGGTTCTCTCCTCCCTTCAGAGAAAGGTACCTCCTTCTTTGAAGACCTGTTCTTTCCACTGAGATCTCACTCACAGGGATCTTTTGCCAGAGTGTCTTGGCTTTCCATGCCTGAAATACTCTCATGGGCTTTTCAGCCAGATCCGAATGCCTTTAGGGCTGATTCTGAGGCCAGAGTGCTATTTAGGACATCTGCCATTCTATGAGTCTGCTGTGTATCTCACTTCCCATGTTGGATCACTCTCCCCTTTATTTACTCCATCGGTTAGTGTTAGCAGGTCCTAGACTTGCTTATGTGCTCCCTTTGACTCTTAGTCCTTTCATTATGATCAATTGTGAACTGAAATTGATCACTTGGAATAGTGAGATGGCATTGGTACATGCCACCTTGATGGGATTAAATTGGAGTACCCTGGTATGTTTCTAACTCTACCATTTGGGGCAAGTCAGCTTGAGCATGTCCCAAATTATACATCTCTTCCCTCTCTTATTCCCACTCTTATGTTTAACAGGGATCACATTTCAGTTAAATTTCAACACTTAAGAATAACTGTGAATTAATTACAGAATTAAACCAGTCATATTAAGTAGAACAGACAAAGAAACTACTAAGAGGGATAATGTATTAAGTTGTTCATTAACAGTCAGGGCTATGCTGATCAAGTCACCGTTTCCCATAGTGTCCATTCCACTTCAACAGGTTTCCTTTTTGGTGTTCAGTCAGTTGTCACCAATCAGGGAGAACATATGGTATTTGTCCCTTTGGGACTGGCTTATTTCACTCAGCATGATGTGTTCCAGATTCCTCCATTTTGTTGCAAATGACTGGATTTCGTTGTTTCTTTTTTTTTTTTTTTTTTTGACAGGCAGAGTGGACAGTGAGAGAGAGAGACAGAGAGAAAGGTCTTCCTTTTGCCGTTGGATCACCCTCCAATGGCCGCCGCTGCAGCCGGCGCACCGCGCTGATCCGATGGCAGGAGCCAGGATCCAGGTGCTTTTTCCTGGTCTCCCATGGGGTGCAGGGCCCAAGCACCTGGGCCATCCTCCACTGCACTCCCTGGCCATAGCAGAGAGCTGGCCTGGAAGAGGGGCAACCGGGACAGAATCCGGCGCCCCAACCGGGACTAGAACCCGGTGTGCCGGCGCCGCAAGGTGGAGGATTAGCCTATTGAGCCACGGCGCCGGCGATTTCGTTGTTTCTTACTGCGGTATAGTATTCTAAAGAGTACATATCCCATAATTTCTTTATCCAGTCTACAGTTGATGGGCATTTAGGTTGGTTCCAGGTCTTAGCTATTGTGAATTGTGCTGCAATAAACATTAGGCTGCAGACTGCTTTTTTGTTTGCCAATTTAAATTCCTTTGGGTAAATTCCAAGGAGTGGGATGGCTGGGTCGAACGGTAGGGTTATCTTCAGGTTCCTGAGGGATCTCCAGACTGACTTCCATAGTGGCTTGACCAGCTTGCAGGCACATGAAAAAATGTTCAAGGTCATTAGCAATCAGGGAAATGCAAATCAAAACCACATTGAGGTTCCACCTCACCCCGGTTAGAATGGCTCACATTCAGAAATCCACCAACAACAGATGCTGGCGAGGATGTGGGGAAAAAGGGACACTAACCCACTGTTGGTGGGAATGCAAGCTGGTCAAGGGTTGAAATTTTTAAGTAAGATATAATTTATGAGGCCAGTGCCGCAGCTCACTAGGCTAATCCTCCACCTGCGGCGCCGGCACACCGGGTTCTAGTCCTGGTCGGGACACCGGATTCTGTCCCGGTTGCCCCTCTTCCAGGCCAGCTCTCTGCTGTGGCCAGGGAGTGCAGTGGAGGATGGCCCAAGTGCTTGGGCCCTGCACTCCATGGGAGACCAGGAGAAACACCTGGCTCCTGCCTTCGGATCAGCGCGGTGCGCCGGCCGCAGTATGCCAGCCGCAGCGGCCATTGGAGGGTTTACCAAGGGCAAAGGAAGACCTTTCTCTCTGTCTCTCTCTCTCACTGTCCACTCTGCCTGTCAAAAAAAATAAAAATAAAAAAAGATATAATTTATGGTATGAACAAGGAATGGGCAGCTAAGATGGAATGGACAACTAGGAAATTGGAGAAGAAAAAGCCAAGGATGAGGGGATACTGATGTTGAGAAGACTGAAGGCAGGAGTAAGATGAAGAAGAAGGCTGTGAGTCAGGAACAAAAGTCTTCAGCTGTTGGAAAAAGACCCCAAATCTCCTGTACTGGTTGAAGGTCTGCTGTGGTCACAAATATGTCAGAAAGTTGGACTTGTGGCTTAAAGAACATAAAGATGTTGCTCTTTTATTTTCTTGAAAAATAATATATAAGATTTAAAACTACAAGTGCACTAACAATGTGTGAATTATCAAAACTGTTAATATGTCAAGACTGTTAGTATGTTAATTCCAGGCACTCTCCAATTTGAGGTTTAGTTGAGCACCAACTTGAGACTAGTTGCTTGACCCAAGATATCTGTAATCCAGCAAAAGATTAATTTTTTTGCTCTATAAAAGATTATTTTTCGTATTAATTATTGATATGTACATATCTGAAATAGAAACGAGATTTAATCTGAGTACTTATAATATTTATTCCATCACTCGAGTATACACAGCCTTCTATTGTTCTCTAGATGCTTTATATAGAAATAACTACTCTGATTTAGGCAAACGGACGCGTCTGTCCATGAGTCTCCCACAGTTTGGTAATACCACCAGTCACTTTGTATCATACTGTTTCATCTTTCTATATGCAAGTCTTTCTCTCTGGATTGTTGGCTTATCACTGGAATGACTATTTCTCGTTTACCTGCTTCCCTAGTCTAACAGAATAACAGTCATACAACAATCTCTCAATAAATGTTGGAGGAAGAGAGAAAGATATTGTAGACTCCAGGTCTTGTCAATCAGCATGTGCCCCAACATAGCAAACAGAGCACTGCTGATTTATTTAAAGTTAGGCACTGAGGTAGAATGGAAGCAAAGATAGACCTAGCCTTTGTTATCATAAATCTTATTGTTTTCTGTTAACCAGAAGTACTTATAAGTACTTTTAATGCATTTTTTTGGAGAGACACTGGCAGCATTTTATTTAAATTTATCCATTTCATTCAATAACCTGATAACATGTTCCCAGTACCACCAATATTAGTCATTATTATTTCTCTTTGGAAAGGACTTCTTAAAAACTGGGTTGGATTTCCATGCTGCTTAACTCCACAATCAAAAATGTTTTCCTTACTGAAAAGAAACCCATAATCACAAGAGAACTAGAGAAAAACATTAAGACAAACACCACCAGAAACCATTTATAGTCCACATTCTTTCTCCTTTTTGAACAGAGAGAGTGAGCAAGCGAGCAAGCAAGAGAGTGATCTTCTATCCACTGGTTCACTCCCCAAATAGCTACAATGGCTGGGGCTGGGCAAAGCTGAAGCTAGGCCAGAGCTTCTTTGGGTCTCCCACATCTGCTGCTGCATTCCCAGGTACATTAGCAGGGAACTGTATCAGAAATGGAGCAGTCGGGTCTAAGACCAGCACCCATATGCGATGTGGAGATTTAACCTGTTACACCACAATGCCGGCTCCTATCCATATTGTGGTTTTGCTTGAAAGCTCTTTTTTGGGGAAAGTCTTTGTTTCTCACAAGTGTTTGCTTAACATGAATAACTTGCCACCCTTTATTATGCAAGGATTTGAGGACTAGTCCCCAGAGAACAAGTAAGTCATTCTCTAGGGAAGGAGGCCTAATGGCTCCTAGTGGTGACAGAGTCATTCTCCTAGGGAAAGGGGACAGTCAATGACCCTCCCCAACCAGTCATTAGTTCCAGAATGGAACAGGCAGTAACTTGATGGATAAGCCATGAGCTAGAATCTTTAGAGCTGGAGGAAGACATGTGGAGTCTGGAGAAAGTGACTGAGAACACGAAAGTGTGAAAAAGATAGAAGTTTCCCACCAGGAGTCTCACCAAGAGGTGACACAGTCAGCCAAAGGTCTTATGGTTGTCTTTTGAGATGACAGTATATGGAATGAGTTCTGTAGTTTTCACATAAAAATTGGAATGGTAATGAACTAGCAGAAAGTGAAATTAGTAATAAACACTGATCAAACAACTCCATGCAAGGCAGAGGGAGAGATAAGGAGGGGAAAGAGTTGAGATGCAGCTTGAGCTGAAGGAGCAATCTGACAGTGGCCATCAGACCCCTGCTAACTACAGCGCACCGGGTCCCGGGGTCCACATGTAGGGACAGGACTCTTCTGTCAGCAGCAGGGAAGGCCAGCCCCAACCTTGATTATCAGTGTGCCCCTACGTGATCACTCAGTCTTCCTGTTCCAACTTCCTTGTTTTTCTCTGTAATTTGAGATATAGAAGTTTGAAAGGATAAGATTCTGCTTTAAGGGTTCCTAGAATAAGGAATTGATGTATTGTAGAAGTGTCCCTACATCTCGGTCCAGAAAGGTGGAAAGAATTTGAGGGAAGGAGAGCTAAGATGGTGGTAGTGAGGCCAAGATGTTCTAACAAGAAGGAAGGCAGCAAAGAAAAACCAACAAGCAAATCTAGTGAGTGTGTGTCTCAGCCCAGATGACAGCAGAGCCCACAACACCAGAAGACCTCAAGAAGATCACTGGAATCCCTGTTCTGCGGCGAGTCTGCAGAACTAAAAGCTAAAATCTTTTCCTATTTCCTTAATTTTTATTTGTAAGCTTATATTTATTTTCCCTATTTCCTTCTTAACTAACAACTGGTCTATTCAAGCTCAACCACAGCATATTAAAGGAAAAATGAATAACTACAGGGTCCTAGATAACTTTGAAGGATACTTTTTACAAAGTAGAAATATCATTGAGTAAAAATGACAGCCCCTGTCACCCTGGAAAGGTGCTGAATGTAAGTAGAGAAAACTTTTGAATACTTCCTCTTAATTTTGTTTTTAACACTTTGGTCTGTAAGCAATCAAGATGGATGGAGATGCTATCCCAAAGCGGAAAGTCTATAGGAATCAGAGTAGCTGAGCCTGACCAATAGTGATTCCTTTATACTTACACAGCACCATGGCCTACAAAGACTCTGCCACGTGAATCAGCCATGCAAGCCAATGCCCATAGTGCAGCAGGCTGTGATGATGGTCCACCAGTTACTAGTAAATGAGCAGAGGAGCCCAAGGCTCTGAAAAGGGATGCTCTGTAGCCAGAGGATGGCCCATGCAAAGTATCCAAGCACCAGCTCCATGACCAGCAAGGGCAACGGTCTGGTTGTACGGAAGTAGGCAGTAGCATCCATTCTGGCCTTCAGCTTCACCACGACCATCGTGAGAGACCCAGGCACTCAACTGTTAGGCGGGGAGCCGTCCCTGGCCCCTCCACGTGAAAAAAGCCAGGCCAACCAGCTTCACAGGGTCTCAAACACCAGTGAACAGCCTTGGCAGCTGAATGTGCCTGCCTTTAATGCATTTTAGTGCCTCACTTAGTTCCAGTCACCTAAAGGTATGTGAAAAGCATCATCATTGCTTCTTATCACTTCATTTAATTAGATCTTGTTTGTATGCTTAGAGCCTTAGACTTTCCATGTAATTTGTTTTGGGTAAAGTTCTCTGCCCATGACTGTGCTCCCATGAATCCTAGCTCTTTCCACCTCCTGATAACGATATAGTAATAAATAACATGCACAAAACTCATTGTCATTTACATAGTGCTTACAAAGTTATCATGGAAATTCATAGCCACAAAAAGTGTGTAAAGTAGGGTAGACAGGTGATACTGTTTCTCCAGTGTCATGGATGAGAAGGCTGAGGTGGAGAGACTGATTAAATGATATTGGGCAACTGAAGTGCTCTGAATAAATTTACCTTGAGTCTGAACATGTACCCAAGACTTTTGATCCTAAATAATATCATTTTTTATCCCAATAGGATGCTTCTCTATAGTAGCCAATAATAATTCATATTGATTTCAGCAACTATTTAGTGTATACATAAGAAATGCTAGGCACTGTGCTAGTCACTTACTACGTTTCAGCGTTATCCTCACATATGCCCAATAAGAAAAACACCTATACTATAGGAAAAGCAAATCCCCTTTAAAAATAAAGAAAATGGAGAACTGAAGAGTTCATTTAGCTATAGTCTCACAACAGCAGTCATGTGTCTGATTCAATTGCAGAGGAGCTGCAAATATGAACTGAAATGCTCTAATTCCCTCCATTCCAACGCTTATTGTTCTACAGTGCATACATCCCACCAAACTGGATACAGAGAATGCACACTGGGCTACAACTTACCATCACCATGAACGTAGATGGCTATCTGCTTAACTTGAACCATCAGACCTCTTGTGAAGAACATCATTTAACCTCGGGTGCTCCTTCCTGCTGTTCCCTACACAAGTTATGAATCTGCTTCTCCATGTGCAGAAATCAAAACCTTTAGCAGAAGTAGTTGGTATACAAACTAATTTATTTGCACAAGTAAGGAGACAGCAGATAACTATTTCCAAAACTGTAGCTCCCTGAGAAAAGGGAATTGGGTATGTTTTATCTTAAGGGAAATGGATATAAAAGTGGGGAAGTATTTGTCATCATATGTAGGGGCAAGCATAAAGTCAAGAAGGTAAAGTTTAGAAATATAGGGGGCCGGCACTGTGGTTCAATAGGTTAATCCTCCACCTGCGATGCAGGCATCCCATATGGGCCCTGGGTTCTAGCCCTGGCTACTCCTCGTCTGATCCAGCTCTCTGCTATGGCCTGAGAAAGCAGTAGAAGACGCCCCAAGTCCTTGGGCCCCTCCACCCACATGGGAGACCCGGAAGAAACTCCTGAATCCTGGCTTCAGATCAGCACAGCTCCAGCCATTGTGGCCATTCAGGGAGTGAACTAGAAGATGAAAGACATTTCTCTCTGTCTCTTCCTCTCTCTGTAACTCTGCCTCTCAAACAAATAAATAAAATCTTTTTAAAAAAGTTTAGAAAATGATTACATGTAGATTATATGTTATGGCAATAAGGTTTAAGTTCCTCCTACAAAGAAATCTTAGCATTAAAAATAGGGAAATGTCAATTCTTGGATGTATGGACATGCTCAGTTGTCCTGCCTATGGTCATGATGGGTTCCAACTACATTCTTGGGACTGTTAAAGTCATCTGTTTCCTCTATTGAGGGCCTAAAAAATAATTTTTGGTGAAAAGTTACTCATTTGCCTGGTTACCCAGGGGAAGTGGTTCCTCAAACTGGTTATGTGCCTTCCACAGCCAATAGACCTGTGCATTGGTCACCCTTGTTAAGCAAACCCAAGGTCCTAATATCAAATCTTTTTTCCTTTTTCTTTTTGTCAGGCAGAGTTAGACAGTGAGAGAGAGAGACAGAGAGAAAAGTCTTCCTTCCGTTGGTTCACACCTCAAGTGGACGCTACAGCCGAGCACTGCGCCAATACAAAGCTAGGAGCCAGGTGCTTCCTCCTGGTCTCCCATGCGGGTGCAGGGCCCAAGCATTTGGGCCATCCTCCACTGCCCTCCTGGGCCACAACAGTGAGCTGGACTGGAAGAGGGGCAACCGGGACAGAATCTGGCGCCCCAACCGGGACTAGAACCCGGGGTGCCGGTGCCGCAGGTGGAGGATTAGCTTAGTGAGCCGCGGTGCCGGCCAAAGTTCAAATCTTGAGATAGTGAAGATCTCATTGAGATTCCCTGTTTTCCCAGAAGCATCACTAACCCCACTCCTACCCTCCAAGTTTGCAAACCAAAGTGACAGGCAGTATTGCTGAGCTATTGGAAACTACAAAAATAAAACATGTTTTGTTTTTAAACTCTTTCCAGAATTTAAATGATACTTACATTGAACCTACATTTGCATAATTGATGGAGATGAATTAAGTGGCTCTTAATAGAACAGAAATTAGGGCCACCGCAGTGGCTTACTTGGCTAATCCTCCATCTGCAGCGCCAGTACCCCAGCTTCTAGTCCCCATTGGGCCGCCAGATTCTGTCCCAGTTGCTCCTCTTCCAGTCCAGCTCTCTGCTGTGGCCTGGGAGGGCAGTGGAGAATGGCCCAAGTGCTTGGGCCCTGCACCTGCATGGGAGACCAGGAGGAAGCACCTGGTTCTTGGCTTCAGATTGGCGCAGCACACCGGCCTTGGCAGCCATTTGAGGGATGAACCAATGGAAGGAAGACCTTTCTCTGTTTCTCTCTCTCGCACTGTCTAAATCTGCCTGTCAAAAAAAAAAAAAAAATAGAACAGAAACTAGCTTAGGGGACTTTCTAGCTTGGGTTGAACTCTTCAAATCATGACATAATTTAAAAGATATTGCTTACACTCATCATCTAAAGTCATCAATACCCTTTAAGACTCTGTTGCTGATCCTACCTACATAGGAGTTTCCACTTGTTCAGACATTTTTCATTTCTTCCAAGGTGGTAGTGAAGGCCTCAGCCAAAACTGAACGTGAGAATCTTGAGTCTGGCCAGACAAGTAGTTTAAAATAAATTGCCAATGCTGACAGGAAATCTGACTTTCTGCTAGATATTTCCCCATTTTTGCCAAAGCAAGCCATTTATGTGTCTCTGATTTTTTTGCATACACTTGACATTTAGCAATATGGATGTGGTGTGTGTGTGTGTGTGTGTGTGTGTGTATAGATAATGGCATTTTTTTCAAACCCATCAACAAATTCTCACATTTAAATATCTCAGTGAATAGCTGCCTTTAGCTGAGACATATTTAATTTTCTGACACCTGTAAGGATTCTAATCCCCTGGTAATAATACTTTTCTTTTCAGTGCCATCTCCTTTCTCTGTGATCTTTTAGGAGGAGCCAGCAATATTCTGTGCATTTGTGATGTGAAAAGTAACCCAGAAATACGTGTTCATTTACTTCATAATAGCACAGAGCTGGCCTGGTAGTGAATGAAATCTGCTTCTCTTTCTTTGGAAATGTAGAATCTTGGTAAGAGATTAAAAGTTTTCCAGGCCAGTCCTTATAAATTAGAGATAAAGGAGTTGGTGAGCAATTTTAAGAGAAAAATATGTCACTTTTCATTTGATGTATATATTGAGATTTTCCCAAAAATATTTAAAATAATTTGTAAATAGATATTTCTAATCCTTAATAGAAAATAGCACAATAATAAACATTCCATTAATTGTATGTATAATAAGAGATGTAAGTATTCAGTTATATGATAGTATAGTTTTATGAGTTCAATATATATCTTTTTACTGTTAGGTAAGATAAATGATATCACAACATATAAAAATTGAGTAAGTATGGCCTTTGTTAGGCATGATGCTTTTGTAGATAGAGGAACTCTGCCTAAAATCAAAATTCTTAGAATTGGACTTCTTCAGAAATCTTACTATCATGAATTTAAAAGGAAAATTTCTTGGTTATTTCTTTTTAAGGTTTTTAGTTAAGTATTATGATATGAATGTGTGTGTTTTCCCAAAACTCACATGTTGGAACCTAGTACTCATTGTGATAGTCATAAGATGTAGGACCTTTTGGGACATTATTAAGACACAAGGGTTCTGCCCTCATTAAATGGGACTAGTGCTCTTTAAAAAAAAAAAGATTGAAGAGAATTTCTTACTTTATTTTCACTCTTTTTTTTTCCCTTTTGTTATGTGAGGGCCCAGCATCTGTCCTTTCCTACATGCTAGGAGGCACAAGAAGGTGACATCTTGGAAGCAGAGAAGGAGCCCATACCAGACACTGAATGTACTAGAGCTTTGGTCCTTGACTTCCCAGTGTCCCTAACTATGAGAAATATTCTGTTTTATCATTTACAAATTACCCTGTCTACAGTGTCTCTTTAAAACAGACTGAATGTACTAGCATAGGGGAGAATTTTTTTTTTTTACTTTTAGTAAATATAGTAAATTTTTATATTTAATTATTTATTTTATTTCAATACCCAGTTGGAGAGTTACAATCTTGTAATTGCCTGGATAAACTTATTTTGATGTTTTTCTGTTTGTTACATGAAACAATAGGATACATTTGAATAAAATGTTAGTATATTTTTAGGCTTAAATAATACTCTTAATTCTTAATGCCTTTTGACCTGTTCCTTTGCTCCAAGCTGTGATTACCCCAGTTCTATCCCTAATCCAAACAATCCCTTCTCTCCCAAAAATAAACTCCTCGAGATGAAAAATATAATCTACTACTTTTTTTCATACTTTTTATTTAAGAGACAGAGATACAGACAGAGAGGGCTCCCATCTGCTCATTTACTCCTCATTGCCAAAAATGGCTGTGTCTGGCACCAGTTGAAGCTGGGATCCAAGAACTCAATCTGGATATCCTACATGTGTGTGAAGTACTCAATTACTTGAGCCATAGTTGCTGATTCCTAGGATCCACATTAGGAAAAACCTGGAATCAGAAGGAAGAGATGGAATTCAACTCTGGCACTCTGATGTAGGATACAAGCATCTAAACAGTGTCTTAACAAGTAGACTAAACACCCACTTCTCCATTACTCTTTAATTGAAAAAAAAAAAAAAACCTACAAATTGTCTTTGAAAACTACAGTTTACTCATAGACAATCATACACATAATATTGTCATATTGAGTTCTAGAGAAACAATTATCCCATTGACAGTAGCCTGTAGAGTCTATTAACAAACATTTATCTATTTTTAGTTCTATGAGCTTTTATTAAAAGGTATTGATCCTGATTAAAATCTTTTTTTCTCCAAACAAGTTGATTTAAAATTTTCTAGTCTTGACACAAAAGTCCTAGTCAGGTTCATGTTCTTCAGTTTCTTTCTGGGCCATATGGCAGTTGAAAAGATACTCCATACAGAAAATGTGTTTCTCTATTTCAGAAAAATGACAGCAAAGTCTGATATAGCAATTTCTAATCTTCTAGTGAGTGTAATTTTTGGCTGTGCCAATTGTTAACCTTATTACACTATGTGCTAGGGATTTGAGCAAATTGTAAAACTTCTACATTAGTGTCTCAGTTTCCTCTTTTATAAAATATGATTAATAAATCACCCTTTTAAAGACAATTTGTCAAAATTAAGTATTAAACATATATACACACAGTGAAATCTGGCAAATCAAAACTCTTCTATTGCCTTTCCTATCTCTTTTTATTTAATTATAGTCAAATTGTGTTTTCTTTTCCACATTCTATTCACCCCTTACATTATCACAAAACTTTAATGATCCTTTATAAAGACTCTGGATTTCATATATGTTTAAAATAATATTTCCAATCGCTTTGAAGTAAACTATGGTGAAATTTTATAGCATAAGCAAAGGAATATTACTTAAAGAGAAAATAATGACTAAATCATATCTGGACTATTCTTATTGCTACCTCATATCATTTTAATGATTAGTAAATATCTTGTCCCAGTGTAAAACAACAATTTTGGAAAATGTGAAATGTATTGGCAAAAAGGAATCATAAAACAAAAGCATATTAAGCCAATGTCAATTTTATTGTCTTATAACTTCTTAGAAGAAAACTCCTTACTAAATTAGAAATTCATCTAGGTATAATAATCTCATGAAAATTCTAATATTAGCATTCTCTGCAAAGAAATATTGTATTAACTATTCTTAATTGAAAATAATTTAGTAGAATGTTTAGTTTTAATTTGTGGGACAATGTTACACTATATATTAGTAAATAAGCAAAAATAGAATTTTTAGATTGGCAAAGTAGTGACATCATCAAGATGGCAGAAGAGGTGTTTTCAGTGCTTGTCCTCTCAAAGAAACATCAGTAGGCAAAATCATACATGAATGAAACTGCCTTCAAAGGAATCAAAGATTTCAGGTTAGAGATTATAGTAAAGCATAGAAATAAGAAAAGATGATAGGGAGAGATATCCTCCATATAAGAGGAGAGTTAAGTGAGTATGCAACTTCATCACAGACTGCAGCCACAGGCCCATACCCATGAACCCTGGTGCCTGACGAGCCCCTGTGTCCCCTGGCTGAAGTTTTATTCCTTGTTCTAAACTCCATATAAACGCTTGCAGACTTGAACCCAAGTCAGCCCAAGTACACCCAGGCTCTAGTCCCATCCCAGTGCTAGGACAGCAACTGTAGCTCCAGATACCAAGGCTGCAGACATAAACCCAGTTCCAGGTCAGTCCCCCTAACCCTAGAAAACAGGTCAGCTTACCCTTATAGACTCAGGCTTCAGCCCCACTCAATACCAAGCTAGCTCCATTGACCAAGGCTCCAAGCATGACCCCCATGGTCTAAAGTATCAGGCCTGACTCCATGGATCCAGGTGCAGGGTCCACTCAATTGACACAGGTGTCATATTGGGTGCTACACACTCAGGACCAGGAAAACACAAATGCACTAAGGTGCCAGGCTGTCATCAGAACCAGAAGGAAGAAAATCCTAAAGATAAGAGCAGAAATAAATGAGAGACTTGAAAAACAAAAAACCAATGAAAGTAAGAAGCAGTTGTTTTGAAAAGTTGTTTTGAAAAACAAAAGTTGTTTTGAAAAACAAAAATGACAAACTCTATGACAGTCTTATAAGCTTAGAGGCTCAAAGAGAATAAGAATGGAAATAAGAGATCACAGAAAAACAAATGATATTAAGAGATTACTATTAATAATTGTAGCCAACAGATTGGGTAATCTAGAAGACATTGATAATTTCCTAAAAACACACTGCCTATCAAGACTAAATCATAATGACACAGAAAATCTAAACCGATCAATAATGAGTTAGAAGGTTGAATTGTTAATCAAAAACTTTCAAAGAAAGAACAGCCTAGGACCTAATGACTTTAGTAGTAAATTCTACCACAATCCTTCTTAAATGCTTCCAAAAATCAAAGACAAGGGAATACTTCCATATAATAATTTTATGACCTCAGTCAAATGTGAAATCCACAAAAGTCAAACTCATTGAGCCAGAGTCAAATGGCAGCTTTCAGAGATTAGTGGTAGAAGAAATGGAATGATGTTGGTAGAAGGGTACAAAGTTTCAATTATGTGACCTGAACACATTCTGGAGATTTAATGTATACTGTATTGGGATGTAATTATCTTGTACTGTATACTTGAAATTTACTAAGACAGATTTTAAATGTTCATGCTATATAAATACACTTATGCCAACCAATGCATACATAGATAATTATGTGAGATAATGGGTAAGCCAATTAGAATGATTGTGACAACCATTTTATGATATATCAAAGCATCACTTTATCTTCCTTAACTATATACAATTTTATTTGTTAATTATATTTCAATAAAGCTGAAAAAAGATAGAATATTTTAATAATTGGTGTTCGTTATGTCATTTGGAGCTACAAACTGAATCTACTCACAAGAACTGATGTAACACTGAGATAACTTACTTTAAAAATCCCTCTAAAAATTGCATGCTATGTCACAATATGAATAGATATGCACAAGTCTATTTTTCTCTAAACAGAGTTATCATCTGGAAAATTTATAATTGCTTTCATTTTGTACCTGTTTTTTAGATTCATTTTACTTATTTGAAAGGTAGAATGATGTAGAGAGTGGGAGAGAGAGAAACAGATCTACCATCTACTGGTTCACTCCCCAAATGGCAGCAATGGCCAAGGCTGGCCTATGCCACCTCAGGTGGCCATAATGCTATCTTCTCCCATGTGGGTGGTAGGGCTCAAGCACTTGGGCCATTTTCTGGAAAGCAGAGCAGTCAGGGTTCAGACTTGTGCTCTATTAGGTGATGTCTGCAACATGAGTGGTGGCTTAACCCTCTGTGACACAGCTCAAGACACTCGACCTAATTTTTACTGTCTTTTTTTTTTTTTTTGGTAACCAGGATAAAGCTTTAATGATAATGTAAAAAATAACATTTGTTATTTCCGTGCTCTTTGTCTGGAGTTAAAAAAAAATTAACAGAAAAAGTTAAATTCTAATCTAGAAACAAAATTAATTATGTGGAGAAGAAGCATAATAAAAATAATTTTTAAAATTATGGACATTTCCATCTCTTACTTCTTTAATATCAATATGCTTACATTCCCCTCTCCTTATTTCTTGACTGATTCATAAATTCTATAATTAAATTCTATAATTCATTAGGCTCATAATTTTAATAGATTTAACTTTGTTTAAAAATCAGTCATGATATAATCTGTCACACAAACACAGAATAAGTAACTGCTTTTGAAAATAGAGGCTGCCGGGCCAGCGCTGTGATGCAGCTGGTTAACGCCTTGGCATGAAGCACTGGCATCCCATGTGGGCACCGGTTCTGGTCCCGGCTGTTCCACTTCCCATCCAGCTCTCTGTTGTGGCCTGCGAGAGCGGTGGAGGATGGCCCAAGCCCTTGGGCCCCTGCACCCTCGTGGGAGACCTGGAAGAAGCTCCTGGCTCCTGGCTTCGGATTGACGCAGCTCCTGCCATTGCAGCCAACTGGGGAGTGAACCAGCAGATGGAAGACCTCTCTGTTTCTCCTCTCTCTGTGTAGCTCTGACTTTCAAATAAATAAATAAATCTTTAAAAAAAAATTGTGGTGCAGATGGTTAACCTGCTATACTGGCATCCCATATGAGATCCTGTTTGAGTCCTAGCTGCTCCACTTCCAGTCTAGCTTCCTGCTAATGTGCTTTAGGAAGCAGTGGAAGATGTTCCAAACGCTTGGTTCTCTGCTACCCACAAGAGAAACCTGGATGGAGTTCTCAGCTCATGGCTTTGGCCTGGCTGAGCCCCAACTATTGAAGCCATTTGGGGAATGAACCAGCAGATGTAAGATCTCTCCTCTCCTCCACCATATCTCTCCTTCACTCTCACTCTGTAATTCTACTTTTAAATAATAAATAAATAGTACATAAATCTTTTTTAAACAAAATAGAAATAATGCAGATGAATATAAAAATGTATAAATGACTGACCATGAAATCATATTTAATAATTTATGAGTTTTCTGAAATGGTAGTGAATTGTTAAATTTAACTTTAATCCTGAGTGTGTGTGTGTGTGTGTGTGTGTGTGTTTAAGAGAAAATAAGAGCAAAAGCTGGAACAGGAGAGGGAAAGAGAAATAAGATAACTTTAATGCACTCATACATGCATATAGAATTTTGAAATATCTTTATCAGAAACGATGTGATGAACTTTCTTTGTAGTTATTATATCACCAAGATTTTATTATTTTGATGAAATGTGCTGTTAAATCTAAGTGCAATATAATAATAAGTAACAGTTGAGTATGTGAACTGTACTTGTCAAAGTAAATGAACAAAATATTATTTTGATGTAGGGCCCTTGAACTCTTTTATGGCATTGGTTTTGTTTACATTGTAATTTTCAAAATTAAGTAATGTACATGGTTCCCTAGTGTGAATTAACAAGTAGCTCTCAATCAATGTATCACATTTTCTTCAGCAAGCCCATGGAGGAAAACAGTGGCTGTTTTCTTTCTTGTGGTACAAAACTGTTGTAGACCATAACCCGTCACATTTGACTATAAACATCACATTTTTATAATGTTTATTATACAGCAATTCCAGAGATTTCTACTCAAGTATTCAAGAAGAAAAGATCAAAACAATATTTAAAATAATTTAATAATAACAAACTACAAATTAATATATTCCTAACATCTAAATTCTTTCCTTTGGAGCTATTTCCTATTGTAGTCAGTCATTCGCTGATCTAGTCTTATGAGCAAACTGAAGCCATTTCAATGGACCGAATGGGTTTCCTTCACACTCTCATCAAAACATAACCAAATGCTAATTTTCGGAAGTTTTTCTCTCACATTTAATATATCAAAAATATGTTCTCTCCCTTTGAGAGTTCATTTCTTCATAATATAAGATTTAGCTAATTATTTTGGTTAAGGAAAACAAGAGAATTAAAAATAATACCAAATCACAAAGACAAACTCTCTATATAGGAAATATAACATTTAAAAGGAAGCAGTCATTTTAAAGACAAGTGTTTTATGGTTCTTTACTGGAATAGCTAAATGTATATCAATGTAGCATTTCATTGGTTCATATGGCTTGAGACAACTTGAGGTTATACTAAGAGAGTAATCAGTAAACTATGTAAGTGTAGGAGGAGAAAGACACCTGTTGCCATAGATTTTAAAAGCCGTGTCTTCAAAGACATGAAAGAACAAACATGAAAATCCTAAGCTATTGCTCCATCCTCAAAGCCACCACAGAGAAGCTAGAACTAACAGGAATGATGATCCTGAACTAATTGGATTTTAAATCAAGATCAAAATGCAGCATGCATTATCCAGAAATGGAACAGTCTAATTTTGTAATTATGGGATTTGTTGCCATTGATTCCATCACGGCTCTCACTCTTTCAAGCATCAGGTCCTTCCCCAGCTCCCCTGGGATGGCACAGCCTTCTCATTTTCTGCTGTTGGGAAACTTCCATCAATGCTTTGTTTCAATTTTTCATTTTCTCTTATCTCCCTTGTATGATCCCCTTTACTCAGTAGAGTTTCCAATCAATAGAATAAAATGGTATCCGTAAATACAATTTGGAAATTATTACACATATCCTCATTTCTGGTAAATTCTATTCTAAGCCTGGAGACTTTAACCCTTTTATTCTTCTCCACAACCTAAACCACAGGAAGAAATGAAAAGGAAACAATTCATCATTCATTACAGCATACACAGGGAAATAAACACAGAGGTAGTCTCCCACTGAATTTCCAGTGTGGTACAGAACTGTTGAACTGACAATTAGGGACTGTAACATATGGAAGTAGAATTGATTGTTGCAACATTTTGAATGACAGAGTTGAGGAGACCTTTTTCTCCCATTTGCAATCTGGTTGTATGGAACAAATGTGTACCAGTGATAAAACATTAAGATTAGCCATTCACCTAGCAATTAAGATGTCCAAATCCCATAATGGAGTGTTTGGCTTCAAGTCAAGGCTCTGCTCCCAGTGCCAGCTTTTCTTGGAAGCAGCATTGATGGCTCAGGTGGTTATGTCCCTGCTACTCACATGGGAAACCTGGGTTGAGCTCCTGGCTCTCAGTATGGCCCAGCCCTGGCCATTCCATTGCAGGCAACAAACAGTGAACTAATGCATGGAAGTTCTCTCTCTCTCTCTCTCTCTCTCTCTCTCTCAACAAAAAATAAATATTTTTAAAGGATTAGAAAAATATTTATGTAGCCATTTTGGATTTGGATCCCATACTACATATTCTGGGTGTATGCTGTATTGACACGCAGTATACCAGAATGTTAGAGAGCACACATAGGATATGGAGGCAGACTTCAGTTCATTCCACTGCCCAGCTCTGTGACCTTAGGCAAGGTACTATACTCAATTTTCTCCTCTGTAGAATGAGACTAACAATAGGACTTCCATCATAGAGCTTCAAGTATTCAATAATATAAAGAATGCAAAGCTATTAGGATGGTACCTGATTCATAGTAAGTGCTCACTAAATATTAGTATTCTGGTTATGATTATGATTATTCCCTCAAATACTTTTAAATGGCATGATTTTACCTTGTTAAATCAAATGATAATCCTATTCTACTTGATCTCAACAGTAGGAGAAGTATCATTATATTCTTATACTTGCATCTATGAACTCATTGAATCTGTTGTCTTTGCTTTAATCACAATAACATAAGAATTGATAAGAATTGTGTTATAGGAATTGTCATGCATTTGTTGTGGCCTTGAGAATCTAATGTACTAATAACTTCCCTTAAAAAAAATGTAAAGAACAATATGTGGTTTAAGCTAATATGTCAGTCTTGGAAGGATGAGGTAGTTTTCCAAGGCAGAATTTTTACATTGCTAAGATAAACTAAAGATTCCATCTGTCAGTTTACTGAGTTCAGTAAAGTCGATTTACTGAGTTCAGTGAAGACTACACAAAACTAATTTTTGAAGCGTGTAGGTGTGTAAACCAGAATGCCAAAAAATCTGTTACCATTAAAGTACATGCTTATGTCCTCTCCATAAATGCAAACTGCACTGAAGATAAATTACAGAGGAGAAAATTGCCTCGTGTGCATGATCCTGGTCCAACAGATACATACAATCCTACCTCGAACAGTTTATCCTAAGTCTGGTGCCAGCCGGCGCCGTGGCTCACTTAGCTAATCCTCTGCTTGCGGCACCGGTACCCCGGGTTCTAGTCCTGGTTGGGGCGCCGGATTCTGTCTCAGTTGCTCCTCTTCCAGTCCAGCTCTCTGCTATGGGAGTGCAGTGGAGGATGGCCCAAGTCCTTGGGCCCTGCACCCACATGGGAGACCAGGAAGAAGCACCTGGCTCCTGGCTTTGAATCGGCGCAGCGCGCCAGCCGTAGCAGCCATTTGAGGGGTGAACCAATGGAAGGAAGACCTTTCTCTCTGTCTCTCTCTCTCTGTCTAATTCTGCTTGTCAAAAAAAAAAATAAATAAATAAAGATTCAGTTTGTACTACTTTCTTGATAATATATTTTAATTTCTACCTACGATAAATGTTGACAGAAACTGGAATACTCTTACTGTTCCTTAATGCTTCCTTCAAGAAAAAGTTGTTGCCTTGCAAATGGTCTCTTGTCTAACATATTTTGACAATTACATACGTCAGTAGAAACTTTTCCTACTGGCTTCAAGAGTTACATTTCAATAAATTGGAAGTATAGTATTGGGAGTTTCTCATGCTTATAGTTTTCTGTTTTCCCAGGGAAAAACAAGAAATCTATTTTGTTGATCTCCAAGACATGTTCCTCTGCCATGATGAGAAAAAAAAAATGTTTATAAAACAAGAGTTAAATTTAGATTTAAAGGAATTAAATATTCTACCCTAATGGAGTAATAGAATTTGGAATTAACATCCTATTGTAAACAACCAGAATACTGGACAAAATATAGAAGTAACTATTTTAATACTTTAAACTACATACAGTGAAACACTGTGATCCTTGAGAGAAAAGAAACAAAAGAAATGAGTTGCAGTCTTTTTGCCAAGACTAGACTGCATTGCAGGGAGAGGAAATTGAAATCAACAAAATGAAAAAATACCTTGTGGCCTGTCTGGGAGAAGAGACAGATAAAATCTGCAGGGCCTTTATAGATAGAAGCTATGCAAAGGAAGAGCTCCAAAAATATGGAAAAGAATCCCCTTGGGAGACAAGTTAAGTCCCTGATTGCTAGATGGCATCCTATATGGGTACTAGTTCAAGTTCTGGCTGCCAGATTTCAATCCAGCTGTTTGTTAGTGTCCTTGGGAAAGCAGCAGAAGATGGTCCAAGTCTTTGGCCCCTGCACCCACGTGGGAGACTCGCAAGAAGCTCCTGGCTCCTGGCTTTGACCTGGCTCAACCCGAGCTGTTGTGGCCACCTGGGGAATGAATCAGCAGATGGATGTTATATCCAACCTGCCTCCCCTCCCAAACCATGACTCTGTCTTTCAAATAAATGAATAAATCTTTTAAAAACAAAAGAGACACTTGATTCTTTAATAGCAATCTATGTATGTACATAGATAATATCAAAGCGGCAAGGCAAGAACAGCTTCTGGGGAAAGAATAATTGTTGAGGAATGGGTACGGAATAATTTCCAGGGTTCACATATTTCCACGGCCAGAATACAGAGACTGCCCTAAATGTGCAGACCATTCAGTAGAGGTCACCAAAGATCATGACTTGGAAGTAGGACTCACTTAGCCCCAGGGAAAAAGGCTACTCTCTACCTTCACGAAAAGAATTTAAAGACAAGTTTCAAAAGGACAAATTCTCTCCACAAATAACCTATTACCTGCCAGAATAAACTCCAGTGTTCTTTGCTGGAATACAACAAAACCCAGCACTCAGCAGCACAAAAAATTTACAGACTCCAGTATCAGATTTAATTTAAACCTGAGATTATTTCAGTAAGTAAATATGGAATCATTAGTGCTTTTATCAAATACTTGCACCCTTCCCCATCACAAGTGATTATTTCCAAATAATTTTAAGTGCCTGTAGCTTAGGTTGCATGACAGTCGATTGTGACTGCCCTGACCACTGGGAACTGCTGTGAGCAAATTAAGCAGCAGGAATGGAACTAATCCTCAATGGATGTGTCAAAAGAAATCATTTCTGGAGGAATCAGTGCTGTGGCCTAACAGGCAGAACTGCTGGCTGCAGTGCTGGCATCCCATATGGGCACCAGTCCGAGTCCTGGCTGTTCCACTTGCTACCCAGCTCTCTGCTATGGCCTGGGAAAGCAGTGGAAGATGGCCCAAGTCCTCGGGCCTCTGCACCAAAGTGGGAGATCTAGAGGAAGCTCCAGGCTCCTGGCTTTGGATTGGCCCAGCTCAAACCATTGCAACCATTTGGGGAGTGAACCAGCAGATGGAAGACCTCTCTCTTTCTCTCTCTCTCTGCCTTTGCCTCTGTAACTCTACCTTTTAAATAAATAAATAATTCTGGGGCCAGCGCTGTGGCGTAACCTGCAGTGCTAGCATCTCATATGGGCACCTGTTCTGGTCTCGGCTGCTCCACCTCCAAGCCAGCTCTCTGCTATGGCCTGAGAAAGCAATAGAGGATGGCCCAAGTCATTGGGCCACTGCACCCATGTGGGAGACCTGGAAGAAGTTCCTGGCTCCTGGCTTCAGATTGGTGTAGCTCCAGCCATTGTCGCCATTTGGGGAGTGAACCAGTGGTTAGAAGACTCTCTCTCTCTCTGCCTCTGCTGCTCTGTAACTCTGCCTTTCAAATAAATAAATAAACCTTTTTAAAAAATTAAATAAATAAATAAATCTTTCTGAAAAAGAAGGAAGGAAGGAAGGAAGGAAGGAAGGAAGGAAGGAAGGAAGGAAGGAAGGAAGGAAGGAGAAAAGAAAAGAAAGGAAGGAAAGAAGGAAGGAAGGAAGAGAAAGAAAGAAAGAAAGAAAGAAAGAAAGAAAGAAAGAAAGAAAGAAAGAAAGAAAGAAAGAAAAAAGAAAGAAAAGAAAGAAAAGAAAGAGGAAGGAAGGATGGATTTCTGGGCCAGCATTGTGACATAGCAGATTAAGCTACTGCCTGGAATGCCAGCCTTCCATATGGACACCAGTTCAAGTCCCAGCTGCTCCACTGCAGATCCAACTCCCTGCTAATGCCTGAGAAAGCAGCAGAAGATGGCCCAAGAGCTTGGGCAGCTGCATCCACAAGGGAGACATGGAAGAAGTTCCTGACACCTGGCTTCAGCCAGGCCCAGGCCTACACATTGCAACCATTTGGGGATTGAACCAGTGAATGGAAGAGTTCTCTCTCTCTCTCTGTGTCTCTCTCTTTCTAACTCTGTCTTCCAAATAAATAAATAAAATCTTTTAAAAAAACCAGAAATCATTTCTGTTGTTAAGTTGCTGAGAATTTGGAGTAGCTATTAACCTCAGCAGAATTTAACATATTTTTAATGATAGAATGGCACTAACAATGAAAAAAAGTAATCATATAATTTCTTCACTGTAAGAGAAATTAGCATTTATGATATACTTCAGCTTTTCCCAAGTTTGTTCTAGTATGTTAGTGTTCTAAACACAGTTTACAGAAATATGTTCCTTTTATCCAATAATTTTTTAGGTCCTTTAACTTGCTGCTATGCTTTTGGACTTCCCAATCAGAAGGCATGTAGTCAGTGATACCTACAATTTTTTTGGACTTATTTGTTTGTTTGAAAGTCAGAGCTACAGAGGGAGAGAGAGAGAGAGAGAGAGATCGATCTACCATCTATTGGTTCATTTCTCAAATGACCACAGTGCCCTGGAACTGGTCCAGATTAGAGCCAAGAGCAGGAAATTCCATCAGAGTCTCCCATGTGGGTGGCAGGGGCCCAACCACTCCGGCCATTTTATGTTGCTTTCCCAGGTGCATTAGCCTGGAGTTAGATTGGAAGTGGATCAAGCAGGACTGGAACTGGTGCTAACATGGGACGTCTCCAACTGATGCCTCCAAATTTAATTGTCCACTAGTTCTCTTGTTTTTCAAAAGTGTCTCCATCACTAGTGGGCTGAAGGACATGCTTTTGGAAATGTTGAAGTAGGCCAATATTCCCATTTCCCAAATGAACAAACTGAGTTAAATAGTTAATATATAAATCATACAGCTAAAACCCAGTTCTCTTAATTGTTAGTTTTATGCTTTCTGCTTCACACTACAATGCACTGCAGTAAAGGATTAAGATTATATATATTTTTCTTATTGGCTAAGTGTTCTCATAGACATGTGCAAAAATTCAAGAAAGTTAAATCCCTCAAATTATCAGACCTATAATCTGTCTTGGATACAATGTGGGACTATGAGAAACAGTTATATTTTATAATATGTACTTCATAAGGATGAATCTTTGACAAAGTAAAAGATTAACTTAAAATTCAAATAAGCTGTGTTGATAGTTGAGCTCATTCAAAAGCTGAAGACTTTCTATAATACCATATTTGCCCTTGAGGTTGAACTGTAAATGCCACCTTTTCATTGTGCCGTCTCTTGGATTTTCTAGTTGAAATTGTACACCCCCAGCCTATCTGCCATTGTAGACATTCTTGACCTCCTCTTGGTGTTTGAGTTTCCTCCATAAATCTATGATATTCTACCTATTGCATATTTTCCATGCTAATTTGCTGACAATCTATCTCCCTCCCCAGTGGAACATAAATTCAGCATTATTTGTAGTTGTTCTTCAAGATGTACCTGGCACCTTCAACAGTGCCTGGCATATTGAATTTGAATTTTTAATTTGTCTATTAAAGCTCACTATAAAATGGTGTACAATCTTTGACTTCCTGATGGACGTGGCTTTATGCTGTTTGTGAAGCATTGTATAAGGTCATAGGTATCATCAGTTTGCTAAATATAATTAAATACTGGGTATTCGAATATTATTCAGTAAAAATCACTTTGTCTATTAAATAAAGGTTTCTAAGAACTATCTCAGAAGAGATGTGAAGTAGGTAAAATTTATCCAGAAACTTCTTTTAGGTGGAATATTCCCAGTACCTTCCTAGTACCCAAAATCTCCATCTTCTGAAAATCATTCTATCTACCACTTGGGAAACATTCCATTTTTTAGCACATTCCAGTTCTCCAAATTTCTTTATATTTTGTCCTGGTGCCAGCCTGTTAGAGTCCTCGCATCCTGTTCCCTGTCTGTGCAGGTGTACTGGGCACCATGCCCCATTCCTTCTTATGAATTTGTGGGGACAAATTCATGAACATAGAGTGACATCCTTCTCCTCAAAACCACTCTAACAGAAGAGAACGTCCACCACAGCAAGGCTTTGTATAAACTCTTATTCTATTCAATATTGTTGAAAAGGTCATAGGAATCGAGGCAGATGATCTCACTGGAAGACTGGGGAAGACTCCTATTTATGACCATCTTCTATCCTTAAATCTAATTGCTAATCAGACAGAAATTTGATTTTCCCAAAGTAGCTAGCAGGAAGTTTCCTATTTTTAAGTTAATTTGGACAAGCATTCTGTTTATATCCTCTGGTTCTAATACATGCTCTATAAACAGAAATCTATTTGTGGAGAATATGGTATATACTAGCCATGAACCTTGGGAATTCTTAGAATGAAAGAAAGGCTGGAGACCCCTGGGAATCTGCAGTTGTGCCATGTGTCCCCCTAACTGTTGGATATATGTCTGCAAAAATAAGTTAAAAAGTCAGGCTTTCCTTTCTCCATGTCTTTTTAAGACTTTCTTTTCTCTAGAGAACCTCTTGTCTTGAAATAAAAAATTCTGTATTTGATATGAATTTGTTTCCACTATCAAAGTTAATGAATTTCAATTAATTCATATTGCTGACTGCAGTCTTCAGAGAAGATCATTTCCTTTTTGAATGCAAGCAGCAACCAAAAAAGATGACACATTTTGTCTTCTTTCTACACCGAAATGTAAATAATTATGATAACCTCTTGCTATGTGGGAGGCGGCTGTCTAGTGTGATCATTAAATTACAGCTCCTGTATTGTATTCTTCTTGGTTAATGTTCATCCTAATTCCATAGACTGAATTGTATGTGATGTGGAAAATTCTTATTTGTACTTACAAAATACAGTTTAGCAAATTGCTCTGTGACACCATTCATTTTATTTCATGAACATTTGTGGTGGAAAATGAATAGAGTTCTTATTAGTTGCATGAGGTTCCTATATCTACAGAAGCTATAACCTTTAAAAATACTTGACTTAAAAAAACACATCCCACTAAAGAAAGGAATAAGTATGATTGCTCCCAGTTCACAATAGAGAGTTGATATATAAAGGTTGATAACCTTTCTTCAACATCACACATCATGTTAAGGACAGAATCAAAGACAGAAATTGCTTCCCTCAATTCATTGGCCCCTATCCTATCTGCCGGATCACACCTAGACCAGCTACAACTCTTCCAAATGGTAGCTTTTTGAGCCAAACTGGCTCTGAGACATAAAAAGTTTCTTTTGTGTCATTTTCTTCCTCTTATTTCAGTGTCTGTTTGGTCCTACGTTAGCAGCTACCTCCCACCCCAGAGAGCACAACAGTTGTTAGTGTCATACACAGTGATATACAGGTTCTGACAATGCTACTGATCCTGGGAACCATGATTCATATTTTATTGCCACCTTCCTGGGTTGCTTTTATGGCTGGTTTTATTGCCCCCATCTATTTATTCAGAAAGTGTCATTTTGAAAACATAAACCTCAAAACGAGATAGCAGTTGAAGAGAAAAATAGAATGTGTGCTTCTCTGAAATGAGTTTAACAAACTATATTTCAGAACGTTTCCACTCTTCCAAATTTATTTCTCTGAATGCCCTCCTATCCTCCACCCCAATTGGAAAAAAGATATTATAAATAGGCATAGAGAACATGAAAACAAAAAGGAATCTTAGAATTAGCCTCTGAAACACTTTCACCTTGCAGATGAGCAAACTGAGGTCCAGCACAAGTGAGGAAGTAATGCACCCAAATCTTCCCACTCAGTTAAGTTCTAAAAAAAAAAACAGTGATCGCTCCCCCCAACTTCATCCAAGACACATGCACAGACACCGCTTCCTCTGCCAGGGCTATTGTCTACATTTCTGAGCCTCTTAGAACAGGTGCTCAGTAAGTCCCTATTGATTGATAGTGAACCCAGCGATTGTTTAGGTGTCATTGTGCAGGGTGGCATGGGGACAGAGAAGCAGAGTTCAGAGGAAGGTATTTTTACCTTGAGGGAGGTTTGCTGGTCTCATCCTGGTTGAGCTTCACCCTGGGTAAGCTTGAAAAAGCAAAAGGAGCTCATGAAAAACAGGAAATGTTTATTCTATTTTCTTAGATGCTGCTGTAAATAACTCATGGGTCAAGAATCTTGGTTAATAATCGATTGTTTAATCCATCATGAAGTATTGATCAAGTATGTAATATATGTGTAGCACTATGCTCCAGAAGAGTGAGCGAATCAGAGGAAATAGTAATTGAAATGAGTGGTTTTGTTTTAGAATTTCCATTCACCATTGTGGACAAAGTCTTCTTGTCTGCAAAATAGAACTTTCCAACATGGATGAAAGAAACAAGGATAAAATTAACATTAAGTCAGAGTAAAAGAGCAATTGCTAGATAATCAGTTTTTATCATTTAAGAAAATCATTTAATTTGAAAAAATGTACATTAAAAATGTAAAATATGAGGTGTTTAAAACAAAAATAAATATTTGATTATAATTTTAAGTACAATTGAATTCTTCAGGCTACTTGCTACTGGGCTATCTTAGAAAACAAATTATTCAAGGCACTTTCAAGAAACACCTCACAACATTATAAAGAACTCATCTACTAATTAATTTAGAAAGATGATGTCTATATTTTGCATTAGCTAATATGACAGGTTCTGTTCCTTGGTTCTTTTATTCTATCATGTTTATTACTTGAATAGTAACATTTGGTTTTCATCATATTATGGATTTCTGTGTAAGTAACTGGGTTACCCTTTGCCAATCTAAGAGATAGACCACAGAATAAAGAAAATGTTAAAGTACATATAGTAAAATGAATATTTTTATATATCAGTGACATTAAAACAACAGATCTTGCTGTTTTCCTACTAGTGTTTTTTTTTATAAATTACTTGATATTGAGTTTAAAGTCATTATCTTAGGAGTGAATTTCTGTGCATCTTTCAGAAACTTAAAAATCAAATATTTTTCCTTTTGCATTATATAAGGTGAATTTTATTTACTTTTTAACACTCAATACAAACACTTTACAGTTTTAAATTTCTCTGAAAATAGTTTTTCATTCTCCAGTAGGTCCCATTTATTAGATCATAAGTGTGTGTGAATTTACAGATATCCTTACAAACACACAGAGAAAATACTCACAGGACAACCTCAGATACTGCAAAAAGGAATAGCAGAAAATAGCATCCAACATTCTCAGATAAAATGTAAGTGAACTCAGCTTTCAAGATTTAATGACTATACAAATATATTTTATTATTAAAATATTTTCAATAAATAATGTATATAATGTGTACAGTGTTTTAATTTTTGTTCAATATTTCCTTCCTCCTCCCCCCTTTTTTTTAAAGGATAGTGTTTCTTTATTCCATTTCATTTAATTCAACAGCAGGTATCTGGTCTCTACTGCAGAGAATAATCTCTGAAATTTTATCTTACAACAAAAAAATCTTATTTCAGGATGATGATTTTTAAAAGTCTGTATCACATCGTTTTTACACACTTCGACATACAAATACTTTGAGTTTCTCTCTTCCTCATTTGTTTTTCTTTTCCCATTTTGTCTCCTTATGTTTACTGCCCCTCTGCTTTGTTTGGAGATTTGCTCTCTTTGGATTCTGCCCTGACATACCTGGACCTCACAGTGCCCAGTGCTCTTCATTCTGTTCAGAATACTTCGCTGAGTTGTAGCTGTGTAGGAATTGATTGGGAATGCATCTGCAGCATGGTGCTCAGCAGGGAAGTACTGCCAACCAAGTCATCAATATGGGCTTCCACACAGCTGGCTCCTCTTAAGTCCACTCCAAGATTCTATATCAGAAACATCAGAGTGAGAATGTGCTCTTTGGGACTGGGGCTCAGCCTCTCTGTGTTTCTTTTTTCTTCTTCTTTTATTTTTTTCCCTTTTCCTCTGATGGTAGTAGAGCAAGCTGCACAGCAATTAAATCTGCGATATAAGCATGAAGACCAGAAAAATTAAACCATGCCTTATCATCGCCGCTTGATGTGCCTATAAAAATGTGGGGCGATTGCTTAGTTAATGACTTCATTCAGGGTGAGCCTCCCAGAAATTCTGGTCACAGGATCCCAATGGCTGCAGCTGTGGGAGGCTGGGTGGTTTCAACTTTCAGGCAACTCTTTGAACATTGGTATTTTTATTTCAGTTTCTATGTCCTGAGTTTCTATATGAACAAGTTTTAAGACTCAAAGTAAATCTTAGCACACTGAAGGTTAGGAATGGTTCCATCTGAAACTAGAAATCACCTGTATTGTGTGCAGGAGGTGACACAAGTTGTTGCAAAGATGTTTAGCCCTCTAAAAGCCATTTAATGAACCTGAGCTGTGTATCAAACAGTATTTCTTTTCAGAAAAAGCAGTGAGGTTTGCCTGTATTTTTGTTTTCCTGTTACACTTGTGTGTGGGTGTAACTACGACTATGAATTTTACCAAGAGAATATGCTTGCTTTTTATCAATTTTAATCACATCCACCGTAGAGTTGAAGTTAAGGGGATAAAAGATTTGGGGATATAGTCAGTGTATATGTTAAGAAGAATACACAGTCTGATGGCTTTTGCAGCCCATAAATTCTCTAGTGAAATCATGCACAAAAGACGGAGAAGAGTCTCATAGCCTGAGCTTGTATTTTTGCACATAAAATATTAGAAATCACACACGCAAGCCACAAGTTTCCTCTCGAGTCTCTATGTACTTACAAACCTAAAAAGACGGAAAGTTGAATTATTAACTTATTTATGGGAACATATTAATGACATTATAAAAATTAACAATGAAGAAGAAAGGAAAAAGTTTTACTACATACCATGTATTTTTTCTGGGCTTTGTGTTGTGACTACTGGTTTGTTGATGGTGGTGATGATTATTCTGGTCTTTAAAGTACTCTGCTGAAGGCCAACTACTTTAAAAACTCAGTGTGTAGCACAGGGTTTTCTCAGAGCATACTTTGAATCTCATTTGGATCTTCATGCTTCAATATTTTAGGTATCTCTAGTTCTATCAATGAAGATATTTATTTTGGCAGATTATTACTACAACCAATCAGTTCAACTATATGCAATAAGGAAAATAATTAAATCTTTAAAATCTGAAATGCATTTTAAAGAAAATTGTTGAGGCCAACATAAGATTTTTTCAAAGCGCATTTGTTCTTGAAACCTGAAATGCATGGTTTGGCTTCAAATAAGCAGCAAGGCATTAAATAAAGATGATATAATCACTAAATTAAAAATGATCACTAATGCCTAAGCACTCTTGAAAGTCATGACTAAGGGAAAATGTAAATATTTTAGTGAATATGTACAGTCATCCTTACAAAACCCTAGATCAACTGGGGGAATTCTGTAGAAGTAAACATTTTGTCTTTGGACATAAACACATTTTGAAAATGTTAAGTATCTTATAGAGAGGACAAACAAATTGATTTGGATTTGTGTAAGAATGATGTTTGCACCAAGACTAAACAGTACACTGAAGGATGAAGGTAATTCACAAGGAAACACTTTAGAATATAAATACTATACCCAGTTTTAAAACATGCATAATGCACTGTACTTGTGATTCCATGATAATCATATTCACTTGCAGCTCTGAGTCTTTCTTCACCTCCCATTCTCCTAATCACACTTCCATAGAATGAGAGGAACATAGCCTAACCCCTTCACTTTAAAGATGAGAAAATGGAGCTAAAATAAAATTTAAAATACAATAGGGCAATCCAGTGGGAAAATTCCTCCAGCAGTTAAGAATATTATGCTTAACATAGAGACCTTGATTTCTGTCATTCGCTTTTGTAATAAAAGTAACTCTGCTGTGCTGGAGATAAATGTGAAAGTACACTCCGAACATACAAAGATAAGGGAACATATAAGGAATGGAAAATATGAAAGTGATGCAAAGAAAATCAGTTTTACTGTAGTAATTTTAATGTCTTTTATTTTTGCCTGTGTTGCTTGAGGCTGCCACACAATTAACCAGCAAGAAGTTTGATGTTAGGAAGTTGAAATTCCAGATCAAGGACTGCCAAATATTTGTTCATTCACAAAGTTGTGCTTTCTTGGTATCTATTGCCTTACCTCTAAAAAGGGCATATTAATAGCTGCCTTGGCTGTGCTATAGCCTTTGTGAAGATCAAATGAGACAATGGATTTGAAAGGCTTTTTAAATTCCTAGACAATAAAAAGAATGCATGTGTACAGAGTGTGGTGTTACTTATAAGTATGCATTGCTTTAGGTCAAACTTTAGCCAAAGACACCAAATGAGTGTTCTGGGGAGCAGCCAGTTGGTAAACACTGAACCTAAAATATACTTTCAGTAAGTCACGTGAGTAGCCATTTTCCACTCTTCATCTGCCTAGCGGGTCCTGCTTTAGATCACTCAGTAAACCTTACTCCACAAACCCTCTCTGAGGCAAAGTAAGGGTGTCCATGCCACTGTGCACCTGCAGCGTTAATGCTCATTCTCTATCTAACTTTCTGGTTTGGGGAGCCCTTTGCTTATTCATTTACATGTTCAGTTATATTTGTAATTGTTTTTTCATCTTTACATCCTTGCACTATACTGTGCTGGGAGTTTTAAAGCAAATCAACAACAAATGAGTACAGGCAACAAGTTCTACACCAAAGGAGCTACCAGAGTGAAGGGCAAAGGCTGCAGACAAGCAGATAACCAACGCCTGTCAGAATGACAGGGAAGAGACACTAATACAACCAGACTCTTGGCTTACAAAGGAGTTAAAAATGAAATGGCACCAGCTTAAAATCAATATGAAATTCTATAGGCAGCCTTTACAAAGAAATCAAAGCAGGCATAATATGATCTCGGCGGCTCACTCTCAGGCAGACAGGATCACTCCATCGTGCAGCACCAGCTAAATGCAGAAGCCAAGTCCTCCTGAAAGCCCCACTAAAATGGAATTACTGCAATCAGGCACTGTGGTCAGGAGGCACGGATGAGATTGATGAGGTTATCAAAAGACAAACAGGGAGTGAGCCTATGCAAATTGCTGGACAGAAAAGGAAAACATGTTCACGTAGCATGTCATTAGCAGTTTGCTTTTGAAGGATAGAATCACCTTTCTACTTAATCTACCGAGAGACATCCAAATATACATCTTCCATCAAACAAGATCAGGAAGGAGAAGCAACATCCTTCAGATTTCACCTTCTGAGTGGTGGTCACAGGCTGCCTTTCCTGTCTGACTATAGTGCACCACTAAGGACTCTCACAGCTCGAGGATGCAGAGACCTGAGTATGTAAGAGCAAGGAAAGAAAATATAAAAAAAAAAAAAATACACTCCTAGCAGCATGCACAGGTATTTTTAAAATTCCTCAAGCTAAAGACATTGAGAAGTCAAATAATTGCCATTTTTATAATCCCCTAACAAAGTTTCCTTTTACAGACGCTTTAAGTAGTTGGGATTTGCTATTTTGTGGACAAGGACTTTCTGCTGCCAAAGACCCCAGAGAGTACTCTAGTTCAGGCTCTTAATTTCTCAGATTGGGAAGTTGAGGTCTATTTAGACTCTCAGGTTCAGTGCCAAAAAAACGGACATGGAGGGTGTAGCGAGGACCCCATATTTCCCTTCACTATCAACCCAAAGTTTTCCTCCTCTCTCGCCCCTTTCCAGAACTAACATACTTCTAGGTCCCACAAAGCAACAAATGATGACCACAAAGGCACTTAGCAATTAATACATCTCTAGAGGATGTTTATATGAATTATTAACTAGAACCTTACTTCCGATCAGTAAACTTGTAAAATGATGGCAAATACAGTTGTAACTTAAACTTCATCTAAAGAGAAGAATAATTTTAAATTTCTTCCAGAAGTGGCGCAAGTGCTGTTTCAGTCCTTGAAAATGTATGCTTTCATCAAAGTATTTTACAATCTTTCTTGGAGAATGATTCTGAGAGTCCACGGCTGGCAGCCAGTTATGTGCATCTTCAGATACCTTCATCACCTCACATCTTAACTAAACAAGCGATTTTCTCTCTTTACTGATCATGGTGCAAGGGAATGACATCACAGGGATACTTGTCAGATCCAGATACCTTGTTTCATTACATTTGTAAGTTAATTACGGTTAGACTCAGTACTCTTGGTATCCTTTTACTTTTGGATAAAGGGTAAAGTCATTAACTTAACTTACCTTTGCTCTTATAGCAGAAAAGCAAAGCAACAATTTTCCCTTTCTTCCAAGTCCCTTTGTATGATACCTAAAGCCTTCTGGGAAAGCAGAATGAGAAAGACTATTTTCAAGAGCAGATGTCATGTATATACCATAACTACGTGAACCCAGAGAAGCTCTTGGTGGAAATAAAAGACATGAGGAAAATAAATAGGGTCCTACTAAATCAAATATTCTCAAAATTAGATATTAGAGATTCACTTATAGGTAGTGCCTCCTGCCATCTCCTACTTTCTTTCTTGCTCCCTACTTCAAAAACATCATCTTCACCTGTGCCACAAATTTTGGGTAAACATCATGACTATTTTGGAAGCGAGCTTTTATAATACACCAGTGGAATAAACACAAAACTCAGATTAACTTAAGTTGAAAGGCAAGTGATATTCATTTTTGCACAATTTTTAGAACAGAAGAACAGATATGTATTTTGAATTGTATTAACTAACATCTAAAGGCTGTTTATATCATTGTTAATAATATTTGTGATATATGACTTAGGAAAGAGAAGTTTTTTTTTTCTTTTTCTTTAATTGCAGCTTTATTTTTTCCTGTAAAGGTGATTTTGATAAGTGTTCTTCTTTGAAAGTTGGGAACCTAGGGGAAGATTAATCTAGCCCAGCAGAGGAACTAAAGTGGCAAAAATTGATTAAGACATTAAAATACTTACAGTATGTCTAGAAAATATGAGCTGTCTCTAAATGGTCCCAGTAAATCACAAACCAAACTCAAAGGAAGCAGTTAAGAAGAGCTTCCCTGAGTAATAGAAAAGTTTTCAGGGTAAAGTATTTTGAAAATGTCATTTTATTTTTATATACTGTGCAATCAGAGAGAAATATTTATATAGCTCAGCACAATCTTTTTTCTCTAGGTTTTTAAGAATGAAGAAAAGCTCTAATGTGCAGGCAATATTTATAATATATAAAATCATGTTGATATTGTATATATATATATGCATATATACACAGAAATATATTTTGTATGAGCTGCACCCAGTTATATGATGTGATATGGTATAACAAGTCCTTCAAAATCTCTTGCCCACATAGATTACTGCTCAAACGTCACATTTTTCCTGAAACTTCCCAACTTTGTATTGTGTTTCTGATATATAAAGTTGTTTTTAAAATTACCTTATTGAAGAAGAAGAATATATCTCAGGTAATGACAAAAGATCTTGCAGGGATAGGCAAAACAATTAGGATTCCTTTTCATATCACACACTTGCCAAGTCAGTTTGACATGGTGCAAGAAACAAAGGAAATTTGTTTTGGAAGGTGGGAAAGGTTTGAAACATATTTTTATGAGGCAAACAGGCCAACTTTATGAACTTAGGATTGTCCAGAGAGAAAACAAGAAAGTTGTCAGCATCTGGGGGGTTTTAAAGTAGATCAAATCAGCCTTGAAATAGTATCAAAATAAGATTTGTCTCACTTGAACTTGGCTCATGAGGGCCCTCTTAAATCCATTTAAATCTTCCTTAATCTTTTATGAATCTTCTCACATAGATCCCACTTCAAACCCCCATACACCAAAATCTAAATGTCTTAGCATTTTCACTTCTCAATTTACCTTCCTCTCCTCCTCAGTGAATAGGTGAATTCACCATTGACTTCATTAGAAAAACACCTTTCCAGTGAATTCTTCCTCCATACTCAAGGCTTAGCCCCTTTCTGACTGATGATCTAACCTCCCATTGCCTTTTGGAGACTCAAATATGGAGATTTTTTCCTTATTTCCTGCACTATATTCAATAAAGTGCTTTAGAGAAACGTTCTTGTTTATACTAAATCCTGAAGCTCTTTTACTTTTGATCATCTTACTTTTCTCTTTTTCCACTGCTAGACTTTTAACAACAGTTTTTTCCATTCTGGCTCAGAAATCTAGTTTCTTCACTCAGTAGCCCAGAAAAGCTAAGTATCTTTGATGCAGAAGCTGATTTCATTGAATATCTAATGTTATCTCTTGTATAAACAAATCACTTCATAAAATGAGTATGCTGAAATTTTCCCATTAAACTGATTCTACTCTGGAGTCTTAACATTTATTTGGAATGGTGAGCTCAGAGATTTAATTAGGCTGACATAGAATAAAGTTTCTTTCTAGTAACTTTCTATTACAATTCAAGGAATTCAAAGCATTCTATTCCAACTGTCTTCCCCACTAAAGACATTTTAACAGATCTAGGCAGGTCCAAGCATGCCCTCAGATGCTCCGTATCGAGGGTTGAAATGGAAAATCGGTCATCCTTCCTCTTGACACCAGCTGCCAAGAAGTCAGAAATATCATAGCGTTGAAGGCACAATTTGCTCTGAATCAGAGTCGGCAGAACAAACACTAACTTCTTAAATAATGTGTTTTGTTCATGGTTTTTGGAAAACTTCAGTGGGAAGTCCTAGGATTCAAAATACTCGTTGTAATTATTGAGATTTGATGTCAAGGTTGCCTAAATAATTTAGGTAAGAGGAGCTGTGGAGTCATAAATTTTCCTGGATAACTTAGTGACTTACTTCTGTGGAATCTATAAGCCACATGACAATCTCTGTGTGTTTTACAGAGGGCAGAATTATCCTGGCTGGATTCAGAAAGCCACTTACCACTAAAAGAAATACAAATTGAAAAAGGTTACCAAGAGAAAATCCTTTGTTTTAAACAATTTTCAAACAGGAATAATTTGCTAAAATAGAAATAATATATAAACTGTTCAATTAACAAAAAGGCAGTTCTTCATATCCCAAAGTTACATATATTAGGGGTTGCTATAGTCTGCATCAAAGCTCTTCAGCAACTTTCTTCTCATTTAACCAATACAACAGGTCTGGGTTCTTGGATGAATCTCCTTTATGAGTTGAAGGCAGACTTCATGCACACCTAACCTTCTATTCATTCGAGCCCTGTTGCTTCACTGAGAAAAAACCTGATGACAATTGAGGATATTTACTTCTCCATCATCAATCTTTGTTTTTCTGAATCTATGAGCCAAAAATTTGATAAAAGTCATATTATGCTAATTATAATACTAGTAAACTGAAAAATCTTTTTCATAATACCAACACTGCAATTAAAATATCTAAAACTTGTTTAACAATAATAGGTTCAGATTCTCCTCTCAAGATCTAAGTAAAATATGCTCCAGTATCATTACCCTTAAACTTTTCTGTAAATAGCTTAAACCATATTTGAACAATTGGTTAACATCTTCTATTATAACAAATATAAAAGTAAATGTTCTCCTATGCACTGATAATAGCATAGAGGGATACAAATGGGGCCTTCCAAAACTTCATGAAAAATGCATCTTGTGAAAAACCTAAGCATGAATTTCACTATTTTTGTACCAATATTAACTTATCTTTCAAATCCATTTTCAGCAAAATTTTTGAAGTTCCCTCATATTTCATATTCTAAATTCTATAATGCAGACTCACCCTTAAAAATTATGTTATTTATAGCCAAAAATAAAATTTCAATATCAATAATGCCAAAGTTACACCAACTTTATCATCATCACCTTTGTAATCATTATTCTTTTGTTTGTTTTCATGACCGAATGTTTGTCTGATATTATGTTATTTAGGCTACATTTTAAGTTTGATTCATTTTGCCATACTGTTTCTTTGCTACCTCAGTTAAAATAACCAAAGCAAATGTGTTTTGAGAACACATGTGTTTTAAGAGCACACATCTTATCTTTGATAAGATAATTATAAAACTATCTTGTGTGTTAAATTGTTTCATCCAATTTTATTTTTTACTTATCTTAATAATGAAGAATGATAGCCTAAATTCCTAATTCTGTAAAACTAGAAAAGTATTTATATAAAAAATCATCAGTTCTGAGCCTCTTCAAATAGCCCTTGGTTTTTGTAAGACAATACACAGTCTTCTTCCACTGAATTATGAGAAAATTCCAGTAAGGAAACAGGAGGAAGTAGCAAAAGCTTCTTTAGTGGTCATACTCTCAATCAACCTCCTTTACAAGAATGACCTAAGTATTTTATTATACTTAATGTTTTACCCAGTCTTTCTTGATGAGGGCTCTAATTTAAATATTTTGACATTTTAACAAGCATTTTCTATTTTTCACCTCAAATATATTTTAGATCAACGGCAATAAGCAAATAAGCACTTAAATGTCTGTAGTATCTAAAATATGTCTCAAGCCAATTCTAACAGTTCCTTGAAAGTAAATAAATATCTAATTTAGTAGTAGGTATTTTATAATAAATGTGAAAGAAAGAATAATTGTTTTCATAGATGGAGCTGATATCTACAGAATATATACATATTGCACACAAGTAAATACTAAAAATTCCCATTGAAAGGTCTGATTGGCTTGACTAAACATAATTCATGCAGGATGGGTATTGAGTAAAGCAGTTGTGAAGTTGCTTGGAATGCCTCTACTCTATATGGGAGTGCTTGGGTTTGAGACCCTTATGGGAGATCCAGACTGGAATCAGGGTGCCTGCTTTAGGCCTGCCCTAGCCTTGACTGTTGAGGGCATTTGCAGAGTGAACCAGAAGATCAAAGATATCTCTCTCTCCCTGCCTTTCAAATAAATAAAAATAAATTTAAAAAAAAAAAGCCATAATTCCTTATTCCCTAGAAGATTCAAATATAAATGAAACAAATAATAATTTGATGTTGTCATAGTGTATTTTAGCGTTGCCACACACTTTCAGAAGTGTTTTACTGAGATGATGAAATTGAAGGAATGAGTATTACAAAAATAGTGCATTTTAGAAGAGTTTGAAGCACAGTGGACAAGATTGCCAATGGCTCACTGAGTTATTTTCCTTCCTCTCTCCAGTATGTTTTGTTTATTATCAGAACAAGTGTTTTCTTAGCACTGGGGAGCCTTGATGCAGCCTCATCACAGACAAACAAATCAGCACCATCACATTATCACTTTCTGGAAAAGATTCTCTCTGTCTCTCTCTCTCTTTCTCTCTCTCTCTATCTCTATCTCTTTCTCAAAAAAAAAAAAAAAAACCGTCTGGTAACCAAGGGAAAATGTTTCAGTATGCCTTCTGGTAAGCAGGTATCCTGTTTGGAGGCTGGCAAAGGGTGCTACCTCACAAGGAGTGCTGTTGTTAAATTTGGTGATTTCTCTACCCTTGTGTCTGGATGGCAGAAATACACTGTCACATGTCACCATATGGAGAGCATATTTTGGGCCATCCACACTACTATTAGTGCTGGTTGGCAAGAGGAAACTACTTAATTGGGATGCGTAGGATTTCATCTTGGGTTTGGAGTAACTGGCTACGTTCCTGCACCTCTCATCCCCTGTGCCCTATTCTCTCACCCAATCACACCCTTATGCCCTATGGCATGCATGACTGTAATTTTGATTCTGGCCTCTCTTATAGACAAAGGTTCTCGCTTCTTAAGAATCTCTGCAAAAATATTTTGTGCTTTTTAACGTGAAAAAATTAAGGAAGCCGCTGATTAGTACTTTTGCAGTGTTCAGTTGATAATTTGACTTAAATGAAAAATCCCTGAAACTCTATTTTCCCTCCTCACTATACTCTCAAAGTCAATCAAAGAAGCCTTTCGAATTAGAATGTAGTTTTTTTTATTTCTCTCAATAATAAGGAAGAGATACTAACATACCGAGAGTTTTTGTTGTCTTGATTTGGTTTTAAGTTTTTTTTATTTTGTTTTTGTTTCATTTTCCTTTGGTTCTACCACTGAACTGCCTGTACTGCAAACAATCTTTGCACAGAGACAGGGAGAAAATTACAATAAAGCTTTGAGAATGAAAATCGCCCAACTGCTTCACTAGAGGTTCTAGCTGGCAGTGATAAGAAGACACAAACCAAGTGTTTATTTTTTCCTGCCTCCAGCATTATTTTTAGCTTACCACATATCTTTTTCATATGGACGTGATTTTTCCCCAATGAAAAATATATGCTAAGAAGAAGAATGTCTGCAATTAAGCAAAATAAAGGAGCGAACTACAGCATGTGCTCCATGGTGCAATAAAGGCAAAAGGGCTCTTTGTGAGGAGACGTTGCTCCAGGAGCATTCCTTTCTCTAACTGTGATGCATTTGCTTCCATTCTGCATGGTGAACCTCCCGAAAATAGAAACTTTCTGTTTAATTGATTTATTTGTAATGAATCTGGCTCGGGGTAAAGACTCTTTGAAGCTGATTGATTACTGCAACACGCTTAAGATTTCATACCACAACAAACCTTTTTGTACTAATAAACAGTGGGACAATAAAGCTCGGGGGCATGGTGTTCCCTTCACATTAAAGTGAGGATTTGCAACTGAAGTATGTGAGGGACATAGTTTATGTGCTCCCAAGAAGCAGACATAATGAACTATTTCTTTTAATGGCAGATTATCCCTGTTTCTATTTCCTGGAGTGAAGACCTCGCAAATTGATGTATCTGTCCTCGGAGGTTTGCAGAGAGGCATTATGGCATTTTAAAATATTAATATGAGAGTACATTTAGCTGAAAGTAGCTAGTCTAGGAGTCTCTTGTGGCTGCAATGCAGGTCACCAGAGACCTCCTGTCTCTCAAGGCAAATGATTTACTCTAAGTGTATCATTAAGATACACTTTTTGGGAATTTATGATGGTGCTTTTTCACCAAGTTATACCTTTTCCATAAAAATTTAAGTATTTTATGCTATTTTCCCTCACTCTTATTCCTTAAAAACCTGGTCAGTGTCATGAGCAAATTGTAAGTGCCACCAGCTTCACTGCCACTGTAGGTTTGGGCTGAACACTGATTAACCAGGACTGGATGTCACATCTTGTTACAACTTCGCAGAGCAGAGGACTATCCTAGGAGATTTGAAAAGAAGAACAATTATTCCTCCAATGAGGAAAGTGGGGGGAGGAGGTGAAGATAAATTTACCTTGAATGCATGAGTTGGACAATAGTCACAGAAAAGTAATAATCAAATAGATAGATGTCAAAGAAACTATTGAGGGAACTTCCTGGAACTATTACTTTTCAAAATAATCTCTATGTTTTAAAATTCCCTGTTAAATAACCTGTGACTTTGTTTAGATTCTGGCTTTACAGATTTTAAGCCATTAGGGGGTAGCGGGACATATCTAAAATAGGAAGAGACGATGGCTCAACCACAGGATCCCTGGTGTTTGTTATTCCCAGGGACCACCAGATATTAAGGCCTCCAAGCCTGACTTCATATCACAAAGTGACTTTTTCTTTGCCACTTTGAGACAGATGGAGTCTGCAATCTCTTTGTAATTTAGTCACTCCTTAAATGATGTTTTTGGTTGTCTAAATGATTTAAGCATACATGATGCCCATGTGTTTTGTCATAAAGACACCCCAGTTCTATCCTATTGTTCCCCTAGGCATTGTGATATTGTAATGATAGGCTAGAATAGAAGTGTCTGCACTGAATTTGTTGTGTGTTCATGAAGTTTAATTTTAAAATTTCTCTGCCTAAAAGACATGAGTTAAAGACTAGAACCAAAAGGAGACATCTTTAAAATACTAAGGAAGAAAGATACCAACTTAAAAAGACTTGATTTTTTTTCTGTTAAGGGACAAGCCATTTAATTAATTTATTTAAGTTAGAAATCCATTGTCAGTTGAGACAAAGCAAATATAACATCATGGCAGTAAATATTAAACTCCTTAAATGTGACTCTATGGGAGTCCCTGTGAAGCAATGATCTTTTTGCTAATGATAACCATCAACAGTACAGGAACTAATGAAAGCAGCGAGGATTACTCTTCAAATAACATTTCTTAAAATAGCCTGGCAGTGCTATTAGCAATGTCACTAAATGTTATTTGCAAAGTCATATTGCAAATCTCCTTGAGTAGGGAGATTATGACTATTGTATATGTATTCTTAAAATGCATTTTAGTTTCTCTGGAACTTGATGCAAAATCACATTAATGATGAATGAAAAACAAAACAATCTTATTAAGTGGAAGCCTCCTATCTGGTCTATATGTGAATGCAGTGGCCCCGGTTGACTCTTTCTATGGAATATATACAATTTCTGTGAAGACAAAAAATACACACAAAAAAATTGAGGGGTGCATTGATAAATGGCAATCACCTTTTCTTTATGTAGAAATTGACCTGCTCTTATAACATTGACAAAACTGTGGAAGTTATGTTTTATCGGGTAAGATTTTTAAATACAATCTCATTCTAGATAGATTGCATTTTAAACTTTAATTAAAGTTAATATGACATTAGTAAACCAAAGATTTGTATTTCAAAATCCAAATCAGTCACAATCACTAGCATTGCTTACAGAGCTCTGCCAGCTTCTATGTCACTCCTCAAATTTTTTTACTTTTTGTCTAGACCATATTCATCTAATACTTTATTGATAAAAACATTTTGCATTTATATCTTCATTCTCTTTTTTTATTTTTTAAAGATTTTATTTTTTATTTGAGAGGTAGAGTTACAGACAGTGAGAGGGAGAGACCAAGAGAAAGGTCTTCTGTCCATTGGTTCACTCCCCAAATGGCTGCAACGGCCAGAGCTGCGCCGATCCAAAGCCAGGAGCCAGTTGTTTCTTATAGGTCTCCCATGCGGGTGCAGGGGCCCAAGCACTTGGGCCATCTTCTACTACTTTCCCAGGTCACAGCAGAAGGCTGGATTGGAAGAGGAGCAATCGGGACTAGAACCGGTGCCCATATGGGATGCAGGTGCCGCAGGAGGAGGATTAACCTACTGCATCATGGCTCCGGGCCCCTCATTCTCATTTAAAGAACTCCTAAGACTTCAAACACAGTATGTCATTCAAATGATCATAATGACTCGTGAGGTACAGAGGTGATAAGAATTGTAAAGTTAATGATGGTACTAACACCAATATTTATATAGTGTCTTTTATTCCCTGTGAAATCCATGGAATTTATTAGATATGCTGTTTTGTTCATCACAAATCCAAAACTATGTAGATTAAGAGCAAGAATTATCGACCCTGAATGAGAATGCAATTTTCTTGATTTTACTTCAGAAAAAAATGGTAGGAAGTTAGGAGGCAAACTGAGCCTCTGGAATTGACAATGCTAGCATTCAGTTGAATTTGTTTTGATAAAATTTCTGAAATATCTTTTTGAGTATTTCCTTAATATTTACACCCCTAGAAATCATTATGTGCTAGTGACTCCCTTGCCTGAGTTAGTCTGCTTCCTTGAGTGCTCTCCCCTTACCCAGCACTACACATCACTGATGTCAGACCACTTGGGAGTTCCCGCTAACAGGTAGTGGGGACGTAAGTACCTGCTAAGCTTCATCTCAGTTTTTGCCTAAATGAAATCATTGAACCTCCTTTAGTCTCATATAAAAAAATGGAAATATACTATCTTTCCTAGTTCCTAGCAAGATTGTTTGGGAGAACAAATAAGATCACATTTGGAAAAGCAAGTTTTTAAGTGTAATACACATTTCAAATGAAAGTTGTGTCATATATGTCGTAACATTTAGCACAAAGTCTTGCTACTGAAGGCAATGAACCTGTAATGAATCTCACTTCCATCATGCACATTATCACTGTTGATACATCTATTTGAAATGACTGATGGAAAATAAATAATAAAATTAGAGGAATTTAAAAATATCGTTATTTCAATGTAGAAAAATAGCAGCCTCAGTATTATAGGTTATTAAAAGAATCAATTGAGTTAATACACATGCAAAAAAATCTGTATTTTGTGCTTTTGGGTTTTCATTTTTGTAGTGATTATATTAATTTACTTGATTTATATTTTTGCCAAAACACTGTAAACATTTACAACCAGTTGAAATAGTCATATCAAAACTTATCTGGTTTTGTATTTCATACCAACATTGAACCTAGTTGGTAATAAAAAGAGCAAAGTTTGAGGAATTTGGGGAGAGTTTGGTTGAACATTTCTCACTACTCCCTCTCATGATAGCAATTTAAAGAATAATCATCAGCAAAAAATGAATTTTAAAAATTGGTTTACCCCTTTATTAGGCAATTCACGGAGAAAATAATGTAAATCAAATGTAACTGGAAAAAAGTAATGTAAGGAAAAGTAAATGTCATAGTTGTATTTTGTCTAAAATTTTTTAAAAGGTGAATTTGAGTTGGAAAAATGTTGTTTCCTTTATATTCAGCTGTGTTTCCATATAGGATATTCATACATCATAAAAGCTCAGATTGTGGTACTAAGTTCCACATCAGAAGTAGGGATGGTAGGATTGGGTGTCTGGCACAGTGGTTAGGGTACTGCTTTGGAGAGCTGCATCCCATACCAGAGTGCTTGAGTTCGAATCTCAGCTCCACTTTGGACTCCAACGTCCTGCTTATGTGCACCTTAGCAGGCGGCAGATAATGGCTCAAATACTTGGGACCCTGCCACCTGTGTGGGAGACCTGGATTAAGTTCCAGCTTCCTGTATTCTCACAATGTTAAAACAAGGTCTAGTCTCAGCTATTGCTGGCATTTGGGTAGTGAGCCAGTGCAAGGAAGATCTCTGTCTCTGATTGTGTCTCTGTCTCCCAAATAAATATTTTTTCAAGCAGACACTGCGAAAATGCAAGTTGTATAGTGTAATTTACTCTTCTGCTTTTCTTATTTTTGTTAAAATTGCAACAGGTCTAGCACCTGATTATTTGCCTGATGAATCCTCTAATCTCTTCTATAGAGCTTTTGTTTTTTTGCAAAGGAAATAATCTCTTATAGGTATTTTCATTTGTGTCTTATAATTAACATAGAATTAGTCTTTGTAAATCTAGTGTCCAGATATAAAGACTATGTATTCATAAGGAATTATGAAGCACTTTTAATGATACAATTTTAGAATAAATGTGAACTCAGAGCGTTCTAGTGTACTTTAATCATTTCAATGCTAATGCTTTCTTAATTGCAAGATTTTTTATTTCAATAATATAAAATTTTTCATTATAGTAAAAATTATTAATTTTCTGATTTACCCAAGTATTAGTAGATTTTTAAAAGCTTTTATTTAAGTAGAATATTCTATAAAAATGTTTTAGAAGCATCGAGTGGGAAAATATCCAAACTGAGTCAAAATTAAACATGCTGCAATTATGAAAGAATGAAAATTGTTATCTTGACTTTTATTTTAGCATATTAGTATTTTCAATGACATTTACTGAGGGAAACTATGACATAAATAGAATTTTGAGTCCTTTATAGTAATTATTGACCTACTAAGCCAAAGGTTGACTGCACAAACCCTACTGGAGGATTTAGAAGTTACTGTGTTTACATTTGAAACATCTAAATCTATTGCCTGTTCCCTTAACCAAAAATCTGCATGATTCATATCCCTTTTAGAGAGTCACCTAAAAGTAAAACAAAAAAAGCAATTATAATCATTATTGGTAAATGGATTCTCATGAATTATACCTGAACTTCCTGGAATTAAATTGTTAAACAAGAATGATTTAAGATAATTCCCAATCAAATGAGACAAATGGTGAGTTCAACTGATGAATTTCTTACAAGGCTGCCATATCTAATAGCTGCTCTGGGGCCAAATCTGAAAAGGCATATTTAAGTCATTTTTCTGATACTGAACAGAAAGATCAGGCTTTTTAAAAAAGGGGGTTAGTAGTTCCTGCTTAATTCTGAGCCAGTAAGTTAATGTTATCCGAAAAAAAAAATCCCTCACATGATAATCTGTCATCTTGGCTTTAAAAAGAATACCAAAGACAAATGTGCAAGTGGACAAAAATACCTTCTTCATTCATAACAGAGAAATAGGGGTGGGGCCAAACATCCACAGATCAACGTGGAGTTGACATCTAGAGCTTATTAATAAATCTTATAATTTGGTAAAGAGAAATATGTCTTCATAAGGTCTTCAGACACTAATTCCAGAATCATTACATGATAGATAAGGACCCTTGGAAGTACCAAATGGCCAGAGAATAAATATAGAAGGTAAAGTGACAATACCCAACTAGTACATTCATCAGATACCACAAAAATATCATTGAAAAAACAGATCTTATGCTATTATTCCTACAATATCTACCCTTAGGCAAGTTGAATTGGCAGCACAGTAACTGGGTCACTTTTTACTGTTTATTTTAACAAATGGATGAGCTTGTATTTGCATAGGACAAACTAAATATTGATTCAAGAACCTAGAGCATACAATAAAATAGCAACCTTTCTAACCCTTTTAAAGAAATCCAGTCATAAATAAAGTTCATCTTCACTATATTTTTTCAGGAAAACAATTGATACATAATTCATCCATAAAGTATCATCATCATTATCTCTACTGATCACTACTCAAATGCCCTAGTCATACTAGTATTATGGCATATAGATTGCATTTGTCTACCCTTCTAAAAGGATAGACTGTGCCATATATTGCAACCCTGTTTTATTTATGGCACAATCTATAAGGGCAACTTTTAATAGTTCCCCATGAGCTGAGTGCTAAAAGACAGAGATGACAAATGCTAGTATTATTCTAACCATGATAAAAATAAAAATCAATAATTGCACTTTTGGAATCAGGAAAAATAACATTGAACTATTCTAGGTCATGTCTTGTTCATTTATCTCCTATATTTCTGTACAAAAATTCTTATAACCAGACTAAGAATATTAATGTCTTACAACTATAAATAATTACTAAATCTTTTGATTAAGTGATCTTTATTTAAGTGAATAAAATATATCACAGTTTTTACAGTGGTAATTCTGCAGACACATATGTGTATTAAAATGACCTCAGCACTTTCCTTGAGGTTCTACTAAGCACCAGGTGTTAAATGAGGTCCAAAAGACATGGAATAAATAAAATGTGACACTATTCTCCAGGGATTCTCAGTCTCATTGTTGGAGATGATATTAAACAAATATTTAGACTAATGCTCTGTGACTAGTAACCTTGTTGTCTTTCTTGACTAGTCTCTTTCTCTTGTAAGCTTCATATCCAATTAATCACAAAATATTGGTAGTTCTGTCTTCAAAATTTATTCAGCCACTTCTTACCATTTTTACTTGGTCCAAACTATCACCAAGTTCTACCTGGATTGTGGTAATATTCTCCACACTAGGTAATAGTATATTCAATATCAGGTTATAGGACCCCAATGTCAAGTCCTCTTGATATGCAGCTTGAACCTGCAGTACAGTTCTTCACTTTCCTGGGTCACCCAGGAAATGAACTGAAACAATATCCCCAAGAACAAAATAAAATATGCCATCTAGAAAACCTGCAGAAGCCTCCCAGATCTGTTGGAAGGTACAAGAAGGTACAATTTAGAGGGGATATTCTGATATGTATAATTGTGCTTATTTTGTTCCGGTACTTAAATGCTCCCACATAGTCCCGATTATTTCGGGATCTTATTATCCTCATTGCCACCATAAAAAAGCTTTTTTTTTACTGGCATCTGCTACTGTCAACCCTGGTCTTTTGTGGAAATGGCTTCATCAGAGCTTCAATTTTCCACTCCCCCACCCCAAACCTCCCATATTCAGGCAGTGGTTGACCTTAAAGAATATCATATCAATCTACTGTCGCTTACTTTATTACCAGGGATATTTTCATCATTTTAGAGCTGCATGTTGTTGTGTTTACAGTGGGCCTTAGTTTCACTATAAAGCAATGCTTATTAATAAGATTGTATTTATTGGAAATATTTGTCCTTCACACCTCGATAGGAGTTTGCATTGAGGATTATATGATAGCAACACTTACATAAACAAAAATAGTGAAATGAAGAGTTATAGTCAATCCAATATGAAGGGAGTATCAGCAATTAACCATTTTGAAGGAATTCTTTTGTAATGATATAAAAATAGCTTAAAAAGAAGTTATAAGATTATAAATTACTTTACCATTCTGAGCAGAAATAGAAACTGACTCATCTTTAAATGTCTTCCAAAACATTTTTTTAAAATTTCTAACCTTACAGTATCACTATAAAGAAATATTTGGAAAAACACCTAATAAGAAAATTAATTTCAGCCCAAGCCACTTCTGCATTGTGTAAGAAATTTTCTTTTGTGCTAGACATGCCCTACAGCCTTCTCTTGGAGTGACTTGAGTCCTTGGCTAGTGCTCTTCTGGGAGACCAGGCTCTCTGGCACATAGCCATTATGTTGACAAAATAAAAGGCATTTTTTTGAAAACCTCTATGTCTTAGTTGTTTTATTGCCCAGTAAAAACAGGAAACTTATGTATATTATCCTTATAATTATCTCAATGTTTTCACCTATCACTTTAGTCAAACTCATTCAACTTTTGAAATTTAAAACTAATGGCAAAGTTTTTTTTTATTTTTTAAAGACTTATTTTTTCATTTACTTATTTGAAAGGCAGAGAGAGACAGAGAGACCTTTCATCCATTGGTTTACTCCCCAAATGATCACAAAATCTAGAACAGTGACAGGCTGAAGTCAGGAGCCAGTAACTAACTCCATCCAGGCTTACCATGTGAGTGGCAAGAACTCAAGTACTTGAGCTGTCATTTGCTGCTTCTCAGGCACATTAGCAGGGAGCTAGATTGGAAGCTGAGTAATTGAGACTTGATGCAGCTCTCTAATATGGGAGGCAGGCATCCCAAGAGGCAGCTTAACTTGATGTGCTGCAATGCCAGCCCCTCATCTTGGCTGGAAATCAATTAGTGTGAAGAAACCCAGCCAAAATTAAGCAAAAGAAAACTTATGACAGGTGAGCTCTAAGCTATCGCTTTGTAAATCAAGGAAGATCACTGGCATATCTCATATTCATATTCTCTCTCTTCCCCTGTCTCTTCTTCTCCCCTGAAAACAAAGGTATCTTCCTCCTTTTGAAGGTCAATTCCTTTACCTAGCTCTGGATCTTCATGCTCCTTGTGGTAAGCCCATTTATTATTTACTTTCTTTGCTCCCTAAATCTTCTAATATTTCCTCTCTATTAACTACTTTCTCTAAGCCTAATCATGCTTTAGTCTCTTCCACCTAGGCAGACAAATTCACTGTTCCTTCCAACCTAAAGATAGTATTTCATCTGCTTCCTGTCCAAGAACACCAATTATACTTTCTATGCCAGTTTCTCAGTTCTCCTTCACTTCTGAGACCACCACATTAGCGTTTTTCACTTGTTTTGATATTAAATCTACTGTTCCAATCATCTAAACCAAAGCACACTGTGCACTTAGACAGTTGATTTTCCCTTTGCTTCTCCTACACCCATCTAATAATTCCATACTTCTGCTACATCAATTGCATTAACAAACATATTTGATCACATTCAATGTTCAAATCTGATCAGCAGCTCAGTATAAAATTTGCATTCCCTAAAATGTCACTTGTGTAATTTCCTTATCATCATTCCTGACTGCTCTAGGCAGCTAGTTCAATTAATAGTCCTCTTCTTAGGCTAAGTCATACTTTTATTTTAAAGATTTATTTATTTATTTGAAAGACAGAGTTAGAGAGAGAAGGAGAGACAGAGAGAGGTCTTCCATCCACTGGTTCACTCCCCAAATGGCCACATGACCAGGCTGGGTCAGGCTGAAGCCAGGAACCAGGAGCCAGGAGTGTCTTTTGGGTCTCTCATGTGGATTCAGGGACCCAAGGACTTGGGCCATCTTCTGCTGTTCTCGCAGGAGCATTAGCAGAGAGCTGAACTGGAAATGAAACAGTGAGGACTCAAACCAGCACCCATATGGGGTGCCGGTGCTGCAGGCCATGGCTTTAACCCACTGCACTACATCACCAGCCCCTAGACTAAGTCATACTGAGAGAGAGAGAGAGAGAGAGAGAGAGAGAAACTGAGAGAATGGGTTCTAGAATCTTCTCATAGGAACCAGTAGGAAGGCCTTGGTGAAAGATTCATGGACTGTAATGTTACCACTTCCGCTGTGAATGTAGAACCAGGAAAGATGCTGTACTGTGTCTCAATTGTCTGTGCCTCTTTTCAATATTAGAGCTTTGGGGAACCAATGAGCATTAAGTTTAAGAGAACCAATATCAAGATTTGGGCACACAGGAGGTCAGAGCTATACTCCTTGCCAGCATCTAGCCCAATAATTGCTTTTGCATATTAAAAATTTTTTTACTTTTAATCATGGTAAAACAAAATAACATAAAGCCATCTCAACCATTTTCAAGTATATAGTTCAGTAGTGTTTATTGTGTTTTGGGGTAACAAAGCTCTAGAACTTTTTCATCTTGTGAAACTGAAATTATACATCTCCTTCCCTTACAAACATAATTCCACACTTTGATTCTATGACTTTGATGACTTTATACATGGAATCATACAGTATTCATCTAATTATGGTCAGTTGATGTGTATATGCCAATTTAGTGTTGATGTGTATATGCCATTAATTATTCAGTAATGAATAGGGATTTCTTATCATTGGAAAGATTCGTGCCCATATACTAGATTGGTTTGGTCATCTGATACACTCTTAACCAAAAACATGTACCTAAAAAGCCCATTTAAAATGTCTGGCAGTCAGAGAGTTTCCCTTACTTGTCTCCACTTAATACTATCAATTCATTTCTCAGAGGTGTTTTTCAACCTCACTTTCCTGCTCAAAACCTGGATCTTCTTAGCTGGCCAGGCTATCAATGTACATTTTTTCTTCTACTTCATGAGGTGTCTCTTATGCCCTTGGTTTGCTGGAGCTTGCCTCCACATCATTATTTCTTTTTCTTATTCATCCTGCTTTCATAACTGCATTCTGGTGGCATTAAATGCAATAAAAGTAACTTTGAGGGTATTTCAATAAGTTCATTGGGAACTAGCATTAAAACATAAGTTTATTTTGGTGCAAAAATAATTTTAAACACATGCATTTGACCAATACATTATCTTCTTTTAAGATAATTTTTTTCCTTAATTGTTTTTATACCAATGAAATATAATTTAAAAGAGCTATTTTTGCCTCCTCTTTCATTCTCTATCTTTCCATAAAACCAGTACAAAGGCTAACCAGGATTGGAAGAGGCAAACTTAGGTTGGCATTATAATGGCAGGCCTTTTTTTAACTTCTACAACCTTGTTCATTTTTCCCCTCCTTGAGGAACTTCCCACTGGTCTCACCAATTTCATTTAAAATTCACTCCATAGTGAATTTCACTTTTAATATTATAGTTTATAACTTTTCAACATGCTACAACTTCAATTTCTTCTCTTTTCTGTTAGTATGACATTTTGCTTCATTCTCCTCTGGGAATCCACAAGCAGGAAGTACACATCATATCCCATCATTGTCTGAAGATTTTGTTTCTACCACCAGACTCACAGATGCTGAAGCTGACCACTCTAAAAGTAACATCCAGTCTCTGTACCATGTTCATGCCCACTAGGTTCTTTCCTCCTCACTCCCATCCTTTGTCCCCATGTTGACTTCTACCCCCAATCGGTTTCTTTGTATCTCTGCGTCACTTGAACACCATGGTCATTTGCTCACTGGTAATCAAGATCCTTTAACCTATCTCAAACTTCCTCTGCAGCTGTCCTGCCAATCCTCAGTGCTGAGCAAATTGAACCACATGTTTATTTGCTCTTGTTATCTCACTGCCAACTATTATTACTAGGGAAAGTCAAGAAACTACCACTTGGCTCCACTACAAATGCAAAATATTTAATCCTAGTTAGCCCTTCCGGATTGCTTGGAAATCCATTTATTCATATGACTCTCAATCAAATTCTCCACAGTGAATCTTCTAAATTTCTGCCATTGTCCTCGAAATCTTATGTCCGTTTCCCTCCTTTGCTGTTTTCAAATGATCTCATCTCTCACTTCTCTGAGGAGACTGAGGTCATTCAACTTGCACTTTTAAGCTATCTCCATAGATTATTTATATCTGATCACTTTCCTTTAAAGTAGAG